>NC_084828.1:157633874-157933874 GCF_033115175.1 Lepus europaeus
CTAAAACGTAGTACTTGTACCTCCCTCGCTAAGTGGTTGCCAAGCTTTCTAAGTCAGAATACCGACCCAGAGTAAGAATCTTAAAGAAAGAAATATCAGGCTCTACATTTTTAACAAGCATGAGGAATGATTCTTACAAGCAGAGCCAAGTTTGAAAACTATTTCTTTGTCTCCAAACAGGAATGCCATTGCCAGTGGATCTCTTTTTCTGAGGTGCTAACCTCTCTCTTATTTTTCTGATGTAAATCCAGCCCACTTCATATTCTACACTTTATGGTACATCAGTCAAAGAAGGAAGAAATAAAGAATTAAGGACAGTGCTGTTTAATAAAGATATAACACAAACCAAATGCAACTTTGAATTTTATAGGAGCAGTATTTAAAATCTAAAATAGTTTAAATTAAATTAATTAAAATTAATGAATAGCGGGGGCTGGCACTGCAGCTCAGTAGATTACTCCCCTGCCTGTGGCGTTGGCATCCCATATAATTGCCGGTTCAAGTCCCAGCTGTTCCTCTTTCAATCTAGCTCCCTGCTTACAGCCTGGGAAAGCAGTGGAAGACATCCCAAGTGCTTTATTTAGGCTAAAGGAAGCTCCTGGATCCTGGCTTTGGATTGGCCCAGCTCCAGTCGTTGCGGCCATTTGCAGAGTAAACCAGCAGATAGAGGACCTTTCTCTCTGTCTTTCCCTCTGTCTGTAACTCTACCTCTCAAATAAATAAAAATCTTAAAGGTAACTAATGAATAGCATAATTATATAGCCCAATATATCCAAAACATCATTTTAGCACGAGTAGTCTAAAAGTTATTGAGCTGTTTTTCATTCTTTTCTATGACCTGCTGGTTCACTCCACCAACAGTCACAAAGTCAGGAGTCTGGAACATCTTCCAAGTCTCCCATGTGGGTGCAGGGGCCCAACCACTTGGGCCGGCTTCCACTGCTTTCCCAGGCCATAGCAGAGAGCTGGATGGGAAATGGAACAGCCAGAACTTGAACCAGAGCCCACATGGAATGTCGGCATTATAGGCTGGGGCTTAACTTGCTGCACTACACGGCTGGCCCCTTATTTTTACATTTTTAACAAAATATAGAGACTTAGATTGTTTCTGAAGTTTATCAGAATGCCAGGCTCTGCTTTTCAGTAACATCTCCACATACAGTGAATTTTGAAAAGCCTTCAGCTTCTGAGGAAGATATGAGGAAAGTCACTGAGATGCTGTCACAGTTCTTACAAAGCTGTTGGCTAATTCCTCAACCATAATGTAATTTCTGCAAATAAGGCCCAGATGTATTTTTCTGTGGCTATTTTATGGAAAGAAAGGAAGAGTATACACAAGGCAAAATATCAGAACAAGGCCTCTAAAGTCAATCTACTTCCTTGATATTATGAGGAGAAAAATGTAATCCCTGAGTTATAAGGAATATTTTTTGTGTCATAGTTACTCAGTTGTTTGCCCCTACTTAAAGTCTGCATGATTTCTAGGCTATAAACTAAATTTATAGGAGAAGATTATTTCCTCAACCAAACAGGGATATACTCAGCCACCCAGGAGACAGCAGCTTGAAACATAGCTCCATGCCAGCAGACAGTACCTTGTCACCCCATGTCAGCAGGAAGTAGCTCTAAAGACAGATCATCTGGAAGCCAGGTGGTCACATGGCCCAACCACTGGTGTCAAGCTCTACCCACATCCTAATGGGGTTCACTGCTCCTACTTCCCTGCCTGCCCCCTGGCAAAGTTTTAAAAGGACCTGTTCCTGAACATGTGGCTCTCTTTTTCTCTCCGTCTCCTGATCTCTGTCTCTCTCTTACGCTCCCCTTCTCCCTCTTTTAGTTCTTCACCTCTTCCCTCCAGTCTGTTGGGTTTTCCCCAATAAACCCTTTCCCTTAAAATAAAAGATTATTTCTTAGACATTTGAACTGTGCCAATAATTCAAATCTTAACTATGTCTGTTCTAACCTTAAGTATGGTTAAATATGTTTGAAAACAGTAAGTAGTACTTTTTGATAAGTAGGATAGATTTTACTTAATTTTTAAGATTCATTTATTTATTTGAAAGGCAGAGTGAGAGAGAGAGAGAGAGAGAGAGAGCGAGCGAGCACCTTCATCCACTGGTTCACTCCCTAAATGGCTGCAAGGCCAGGGCTGGTCAATGCTGAAGTCAGGTGCCCAGAGCTCTATCTGGGTATCCCACCTGAGTGGCAGGAGTCTTCCTGAGAAGGCAGGAAGGAGGCCTTCTTCCAACACTTTCCAGGCATAATATAGCAAAATGGATCAGAAGCAGAGCAACTGAGACTCGAACAGATTCTGGGATATGGGATGCCAACATTGCAGGTAGCAGCCTAGCACACTGCACCACAATGCTAGGCCCAGATTTTATTTTTATTATTACTGTCTGATACTATAGTGAAATGATTAAGAGATAAGAAGACATAAGGAGGATTAGGGGGAAAAGAACAAAATATAATTTGTTCATCAAAAATTCTATGCATAATGAAAATGGCCATGTTCTCCGTTTTTTTTGTTTTGTTTTGTTTTTGCACACACACTTTTCCTACTTTTTAATATATGTACAAACATACCTCTCCCACACATACATATTTTTGTATCAAATAAGAGGTAAAGATCTTCTGAGGTCCTGGTATAAAAGAAGCTCAAATATATTGAACATAATATCACCATGTCAAATTTTTAGCTAATATTTCCAATCTCTAATCACACAACTTCCTTTACAAATAGGAACCATATGAAATTGAGAGGTATTTCTAGCCTGCCTTGAAATTAGTGTTGCCCATGTGACATAGGAATCATCAGTTAGATGGAAGCAGGGGTTTCAAGTCAGGACATTTAGTTAAACCCTTTACAACAGAAAATACCTTGAGAGATGAATCCTTTCTTCACTACTCTGAACATGTCCTTATCTTGCCTATACCAGCGACCCTGTGTCTGGAGAAACAAGAGCACTTTGATCTCCAGAGCACTGGGCATGAGGATGGTTTTTCACTCTAAGGACATGGAAGACAAGATCAGAATAATGTTGGGTACCTAACAACATCATGAATTACTGCTCTACACCAGCCTTGAACTGCCCATACCCAGACTTCTTGTCCTGTGAGAAATCAAGCTCCCAATAAGTCTCCAAGTTCAAGTTCCTTTCTGATAATCACAATGAATGTGGAAGTCACAGACTTGGGCAAAGAATACTATAAGGTAAAATTGGTAAAGTTGACTGCATATGGCTGTATATTATAGTGAATTAGATTCTGTGACTTCTTTCACCTAAGGCAGGGATTACTTCATGTAGCAATATATTGTTGAAATATGAATTAAGTCTCTGAAAAATGTGAGAATTCTTCTAAATATATTTTCAACATTATCATTTCACAAAAGGAAGAAGTAACCTAGTGATAATGATGTTTTCCCCTCTTCATGACAGCTGTCTCAAATAGTAGAACACTAAAAATGGCCCCCGAATTTCCCATTTCTATTATAGAAATTTTCTGTCACTGGTACAACTTTATTGATGGACATTGGCCTGTGTCATATTAATACATAGCATGATAAAATTATGGGGTAGAAATCAATTATGAGGAAGAAAGTTTTGAAAGATTTCACAGGGATTAAAGGTATTAATAGGGTCATCTTGACTTTGCTAAGGCAATGAGTTGAGAAACCAGAAAGTAGTTCACTTTGACTCAAAATGTCTGCAAATGCTGTCAGAAACTTCCTACAGTGTCCACAAACAGGAGCTGCATGGTGCTGATAAGAAATAGAAAGTAATTTCTTACATATAATATATAAACTCTTTAAATTGATTTTTAAATCTGCTCTTTCTGAATTGTCTATTCCATAGCTCATCCTGATATCCTCATTGCCTAGAAAGCCAATTGTGATGGCTGTTGCATGCCAAGCACATAGTCCTGTCTCCCCTTGACTTAGAAGCACACACAAGATTTTTCATATGCTTCAGTTGTGAAAGTTTTATCAGATGTTGGAGTCCACAGGGAAGATGAGAGATGTTGTCAGTCAACAATTTTAATATGCTTTTTCTAAAGATGGTTTTGCTATAATCTACTAGATTTCTTGCTAAACAAACAATTTATGTTATCAAGAATTTTCATGTGTGAGAGAAAATCGTCACGGAGAACAGAAAGTGATAAAAATAAAAAGCAAGCATGTTTCATTAAAGAAAATAAACCATGAAAATAGTGTAAATTTTAAAATGAGTCAAAATATAATATCAAATTGCTACTACATTCATGTAGATATTAGATATATTATTACATGGTCTATTAAAATGTATATAATGTATGAAAACTTGAACATGCCAATGGGCAAAGGTAAAGTAATAAGTGTATACCTTAATACATTTATTTTAATGTGACTAGACTGTTAGGTAAATGAACTACATAAATATCACTTGTATCTTGTATATAATTGCTAGCATCAACCATGTAGAAATATGTATAGTATAAGAAAATATTAAGCACCATGAAAATTATAAAACTAACCCTTTTACACAGTTAAATGATCAGGATAAAGACAAAAATCTCAAAGTTTAAAAGTTTGTTGATAGTCTTAATTTTTAAATGACAAAGACAAAACGCTCATTTGTTCACTATCCTTGTACTTTGCAATGGATTCAATGTTCCCTCAAGTTTCATACGCTGAAACCCTAATTCCAATGTCATGGTTTTTGGAGGTGAGGTCTTTAGGACATAATTGGGTCATGAAGACGAAACCCTCATGAATGGGATTCGTGCTCTTACGAGAGGCCAGAAGCCAGCCATTTTCATTTTCCACCACATGAGGATACAAAAAGCTATCTGTCTGAATGCAAAAAAAAGGGCCTTACTACAATCCAACAGTGCTGGCATCTGGCATTGGACTTCCAGTCTTCAGAACTATCAGAAATAACTTTCTCTGGTCTAGAAGTCACTTGATCTATGGTACTTTGTTACAGCAGTCTCAATCTCCCAAGTCAGATACAAAATGAGAGTGATACAGTATAAATAAATGAATGTTTGAATATATGAAAAAAATTAAGATACCTGAACTATTGAATTAAATAAATAATATATGCAAACATTAAAAAGAAAATCTTTGACAGATTCCAAGATGGTTCAATAAGGAAAAGACACGCTGATTTTGACAAGGGGAAGACAGCAGAGGAAGTGCATTCCCAGGGAAGAGTTAGAGAAACGTTAGCAGGGGAGATCACACAGAAAGAAGAGGGACACCCTGGCACCATGTGGAAAGTGCAGATGCATAGCAGTGAGCAGGGACACCATCCACAACTCCCACAGCCACAGCCAGGAGTTACAGCAGCTCTCACATGCATGTGGCCTGGGAATTTTACCAGAGGGAAAAATTCACATTCCTCACTGACTTCCAGTGTGGCTGGGAGGGCTGACAGGGGGATGGTCACTCACTTAGTACAGCGACATGTTCCCATCCTCTCCACTTATCATGTGCTCTGTGGCTCAAACTGCCAAGGCAGAGTACCCACAGGAAGTTGGGGCTGGAAAAATCTCTGCTCTCTCCATGGACAAGGCAGGCTCACAGGCCTGAGAGCAGATCCTCTTCACCCAGTGACTGCGGGAGCCTTGAGTGCTGTGACTGTGGATACTCTGTGACTGCACAATAGGGTGTGGGTTGTAGGTGGGACACTGGGCAATCACTGTGTCTGCTTTCAGAGACTCAGAGATCCTCGACTGCCTGGGGTGGGTCATTGCAGAGGGTTACGTGTTCACACTGGGGACAACACAGATCTTTTGTGCAGTTCACCCATTTGCGTGGGTAGAGGCTGTACCCATGGTGGCCTATCCCTGGGCTTTGATCACCTTGGAAGAGAGGCGGTGAGGTTGTGACTATGTCAACAGCATGATCATACCTTCCCCTTGGCTGACAATAGAGATCTACTTCACCCAACTTGGGTATCACTCTGGATTCTTGCACCACCTCTGAGCACTGGCCAGAACTCCCTGGCCCTACCCAACACCCACCTCTGGATATACACTGAAGGAGCAGACACTCCACTAACCTACAGAGGCATAGTTCAAAGGTAAAGCCCATCAGAGTAGAAAACCAACAAGTGTGTCCACAAATGCCTAAAAATAAAAGCAGAAATACAAGAAACAAGAACAAAGAAGACAAAATGACTTCCAAAAAGAAACAAAACAAAACTTCAATATTAGAATATGAAGATAAAGAGACTACTGAAATGCCTCAAAATTAATTGAAAAGAATGATCATAAAATTACTCAGAAACACAGAGAAACAAATTCTTGAGATAAGTATATTCATACATGGTATAGATGAAAAATTTTGCAGAGAGTGAGGTACTGAAAATAAATTTTTTTTTTTTGTAACAAACTATTTGTTGTGGCTCCAGGCTTTTAACAACATGTGTGGGGTTTTGTTTGCTTTCCAGTCGATGAGTCTGTGAACATTCCCAGATCAGAGGCCCTGGGGCCTCAGATGTGGCTCAGCGGAGGGAGGCCCAGCAGAGCCAGGCGTGGAGCACCTCATGGACGGCCCTCAGAAGCTGCAGCTGGGCAAACATCTGACCGAAGAGATGGGGCCGAGGCTCCCCCAGGACGTGCACCCTGTTGTAGTAGGAGCTGAAGTCCATGCTGAGCTGCACCAGGAACTTGCACACCGTCTCTGTTCGGGCAGGGAGGTGGAGCCCCGGGGTGGTGGGGACCACGACTGCCAGCTGGCTCAGCAGCTCCGGGAAGGGCAAGACACCATTGAAGAGCAGCAGCCACTCGCCCTCCTCCTGGAGCAGTGAGAAGTCCAGACTGGCCACGGGGGGGAAAGGAGGGTAGAGACCCTGTTCTTCACTGCGCTTATAGCTCTCAAAGAGCGTGGCGAGCCGGGCACAGTTATACATGACGAAGATGCCACTTTTTGTGCCTTTTGTGGAGATACTGCTGTCCGCCGGAGCCAGGAGGAGCTGGGTGGGACACAGCCGCAGTGGGAGGCCAGTCCCCTGCCCCATGCCCTCCCTTCCTGTCCGGTCCGGTGGGGTGCCCAGGCTCACCTGACTCCGCGGAGCTGTGCTCAGCATCTCAAACTTGATGGTGGCCACAGAGAGAACCCCAGCGATCTCTGTCCAGGCTGGGTCTGGGCATGGCGGAACTCGTAGTACTCGGGGGCAGTCATCGCAGCACCCGCTGCTTTCACAGGGCCGCAGACCAGGTGCTTCTGTCTGGGAGGAGCCTGGTCATCCAGCTTCCACCAAAGCAGGTCCAGTTTCTGTTGCTGGAACTCATCCTCGCAGCTCAGCACGTGCACAACCACGCAGCCGTCGGCGCCAGCACCTGGGGCTGCGGCCAGGCTCAGGGGGCTGTCCTCAGGCCAGTGCCGCACGGCCTCCTGCAGCTCAGCCAGCGCCGACAGCAGGTCCTCAGTCAGCAAACAGCTGTCCAGGTTGGGGTCATAGCCAGCGGCGCAGCCCTGTTCCTCCACCAGCTTCTTCAGGGACAGCCTGCCCAGGACGCCGGGGGGCAGAGTCCCCGCGTCCGGAGCAGGGCTAAGCTCTGCAAAGGCGCGGCTCCGCAGGGTTCCGGTCCAGGGGGCAGTCGGCGAGGCTGCAGGCCAGTCCACCCGCAGCTGCTGCAGGAAAGTCAGCATGTGCGGGTCCCGCACAGCAGGCACCCGGCGTGCACACACCCCTTGGGCACGCAGTGCTCGCAGTGCTCGCGCCAGGTGATCCGCCACGAGCACCGCACGCAGCTGGCTGAGGCGGAGCACGCCTGGGGCGCCGCGCAGAGCCGGGCAATGGTGGCATGAATTATTAGAAATGAAGAATTCAATAAATCAAATAAAAAACACAGTGGAAAACCTCAACAACTGACTTGGTGAGGCAGAAGAAAGAATATCTGAGCTAGAAGACAATATCTTGGGAGTATATCTCAGACAAAAAAGAAAAAAACAGAAAAACTGAAAATAGTGTTCAAGATTTATTGTATACTATCAAACAACCAAACATACATGCCATAGGGGATCCTGAAGGAGTAGAAAGAGAAATATAGATTAGAAGGCCTATTCAGTGAAATAATAGCAGTTAACTTCCCTAATTTGGAGACAGAAAAGGATATCCAATTATGGCAACCACATAGAACTCCTAATAGAATCAGAAATGATCTTCACCATGATACATTATTGTCAAACTTTCAACAGTAAAACATAAAGAAAAGACTCAAATATGTACATGAGAGAAATGTCAGATACTTTCAGAGGATGTCCAAATAGACTAACAGCTGATTTCTCATCAGAAACCTAACAGGCTAGGAGAGAATGCAGAAAGAAACTGTCAATCTAGAATACTGTACCCAGCAAAGGTCTCATTTATAAATGAACATGAAATAAAGACTTTCCAAACAAAAAGAAATTGAAAGAGGTTGCCACCACTTGTCTGGCCTTACAAATGATCCTTAAAAATGTACTACATACAGAAACCGAGAATGATATTCACCATTATAAGAAAGAATGTAAAAGCAGACAATCTCCTAGTAAAAGTACAAAGGAAATCCAAAGAGAACAATAGCAATATTTATGGAAAAATGGTCAGACCAAATCTCTACTTATCAATAATAACCATGAATGTAAATGACCTAAATTCTCCCATTAAAACATACAGACTGGCTTAATGGATTAAAAATAAGACCTAACTATTTGCTTCCTACAAGAAACACACCTCACCAACAAAGATATATGCAGACTGAAAGGGAAAGTATGGAAAAAGATACTCATGCTGATGGAAAGCAAAAATGATCAAGTGTAACCATCCTAATTATAGACAGATTAGACTGTAGCACAAAAACTGCTAGAAGAGACAAAGAAGAGCATTAAGTAATGATCAAGAGATTGATCCAGCAGGAAGATGTGACTATAGTAAATGTAAATGCACCCAATGCCAGAGTGCCTGATTATTTAAATCAAATGTTAATGGATCTAAAGGGAGACATACACTCTAAAACAACAGTAATGGTGAATTTCAACACAGACAGAAAATCAACAAAGAAACAACAGGGCTAACATATACTATGGACCAAATGGAACTACAGGACATTTCATCCCATAGTTGAAGAATATGCATTCTTTTCATCAATGCATGGAACTTTCTCTAAGATAGACTGTATGCTAGGCCATAAACCAACTTTCATCAACTTAAAAAAACTGAAATCATACCATGTATCTTTGCCAATCACAGTGGGAGGAAGCTGGAAACTGACAACTTAAGAATCTCTAGAAAATATGCAAACCCATGGAGAAAGAATGACACACTCATGAGTGAACAGTGCATTACAGCATAATTTAAAATAATTAAAACAATTCAATAATTCAAAAGGGAAATTAAAATAATACCTGGAAACAAATGGAGATAATAATAAAACATGTCAAAATATATCGAGTACAGCAAAAGCAGTTTTAAGAGAGAAGTTCATAGTAACTAGTACTTATATCAAGAAATTAGAAAGGAATCACATGAGCTATTAATACACCTGAATGACCTAGAAATACAACAACAAGCCAAAAATTTGTAGGAGGAAAGAAGTAATTAATATTAAAGAATGAACAAAATTGAAACAAAAATACAAAGGATCAGAAATATGAAGAGCTTTTTAAAAAAATTAATAAAATTTGTACATCTTTGGCTCAACTAACTTAAAAAGAGAGAGAAGACCTAAATCAATAAAATCAGAGAAGAAAACATAAGATGTTACAACAGATACTGCATAAATAAAATAATTGTTAGGAATTATTACAAACAGCTTTATGCCAAAAAACTGGAAAATCTGGAAGAAATGGATAGATTTCTGGACACATACAATCTACCAAAACTGAATCATGAAGACATAGAAAATGCAAAAAGGCCAATAACCAAGATGGAGATTGAATCAGTAATAAAGACTCTCCCAAAAAACAAAAGCCCAGAACTGAATGGCTTCATCTATGAATTCTACCAGACTTTTAAAGAACTAATTCCAATTCTTCTCAAGCTGTTCAAACAACTGAAAGGGAGAGAACCCTCCCAAACTCCTTCTATTAGTCCATCATCACCTGAATTCCAAAACCAGAAAAAGATACAACAAAGACAGAGAACTAAAGACCAACATCACCAACAAAAATCCTCAAGAAAATACTAGCTAATTGAATTCAACAATACATCTGAAAGATCATTCACCTGGACTAAGTGGAATTTATCCCTGTTATGCAGGGACCCTTCAACATATGCCAATAAATAAATGCGATGCATCATATTTACAAATTGAAGAATAAAAACCATATGATTATCTCAATAGATGCACAGAAAACATTTAGTAAAATACAACATCCTTTTATGATAAAAGCTTAAGCAAATTGTATATAGAAGGAATATTCCTCAAGACAATGTATGAAAAATCACAGCCAACACCATATTGAATAGGGAAAAGTTGGAAGCATTTCCATTAAGAACTGGAACCAAACAAGGATGCACACTTTCACCACTGCTTGTCAATACACTCCTGGAAATTTTAGCAAAAGCAATTAAGCAAGAAAAAGAAATCAAAGGGTTACAAATTGGAAAGGAAGAAGTCAAATTAGCCTTATTTGCAGATAACATGATTCTACATAAAGGGGAACCAAAAGACTTCATTAAGAGACTATCGGATCTCTTAAGAGAGTTTGGTAAAGTTGCAGGAGATAAGATCAGCACACAAAAATCAAGAGCTTTTGTATACACAGAAAATGCTATGGCTAAGAAATAACTTGTAAAGTTGGTCCCATTGACAATTCCTACAAGAAATTAAATACCTTGGAATAAATTTAACCAAGGAGGTGAAAGATGTCTGTGATGAAAATGAAGTGTTGTCTGCTCTTACTTTCCTGCCCTATGCTACCTACAGCAGATGAGCAAAACCCTTCACTCTCTCAATTTAAAGTGAGGAAGGATTACAGAAAGATCTGAGTTGAATAAAGAATGTTCTGAATCATTGTGTAAAGTCCTGGGGTATACCCTGGAGCAATTATTGCATGGAATCAACTAGAATCAACACAGGACAGCTTTGTGAATTGAACAATGTTGTGTATTGTTACCCAGATTTTAGACTGGCATCTGGGCAGCACGAAAATGGGACAGTCTAGAATAGCCTGCAAAGTCTTTATTGAAACTTGAATCATAGCCCAAAGAAGACAGCCAGAAAACATACACATTGTTTTTTTTGTTTGTTTTTTGTTTGTTTGTTTGTTTGTTTTTTACAGGCAGAGTTAGATAGTGAGAGAGACAGAGATAAAGGTCTTCCTTTTGCCATTGGTTCACCCCCCAAATGGCCTCTACAGCCAGCGCGCTGCACAGATCCAAAACCAGGAGCCAGGCGCTTCCTCCTGGTCTCCCATGAGGGTGCAGGGCCCAAGCACTTGGGCCATCCTCCACTGCCTTCCCGGGCCACATCAGAGAGCTGGACTGGAAGTGGAGCAATTGGGACAGAACCAGCGCCCCAACCGGGACTAGAACCCAGAGTGTCAGCGCCGCAGGCGGAGGATTAGCCTAGTGACATAGGCTAAACATACACATTGTAAACATGAATTAATTGCCCATATGGCAGAAGAAAAATCTTAAAATGGGAAATTAGAGCCTTAAAACATAAAATATCTAGGATATAATGCAAAAGTCTCCACCATATCCATAATTAGGAAAACTTCAAAAGGAATGGGAAAAGATAACCAAATAATGCCAAGTGAGAAGACAATGGAATTATATAAGAAGGTGTTAAAGAAGCTATCATAAAAATGTTCTGGCAAGCTATTACAAACACTCTCAAAATAAAAACCAAAGTGTCAGCAAAGAAGAAGAAATAAAAACTTAGGAAGTTACCAGCAATGGAAAAATGAGCAATAGCATTGATAAATAGCTACAAATATATAACAGCCTATTCTCATCTGGAGTTGTTAAAATTATTTTTGATGATTAAAAACAAAAATCACATCATTGTCTGATGCAGTTTTCTTTTTTTTTCTTTTTTTCTTTATTTTTTTTTAATTAAACTTTTATTTAATGAATATAAATTTCCAAAGTACAGCTTATGGGTTACAATGGCTTCCCCCTCCCAAAACTTCCCTCCCACCCACAACCCTCCCCCTTCCCGCTCCCTCTCCCCTTCCAATCACATCATGATTCATTTTCAATTCTCTTTATATACAGAAGATCAGTTTAGTATATATTAGGTAACGATTTCAACACTTTGCCCCCATATAGCAACACAAAGTGAAAAAAAATACTGTTGGAGTACTAGTTATAGCATTAAATAAGAGTGTACAGCACATTAAAGACAGAGATCCTACATAATATTTTTTTTAATTAATTAATTTTCTATGCCATTTCCAATTTACTAGTGGTTGAACTCTGTAATTAACACACAATTATTCTTAGGTGTTTAAATTTTAACTGAAAAGTGATCCCTGTTAAATTTAAGAGTGGAAAAAGAGAGGGAGGAGATGTACAATTTGGGACATGCACAATCAGACTTGCCCCAAATGATGGAGTTAGAAATGTGCCAGGGGATTCCAATACAATCCCATCAAGGTGGCATGTACCAATGCCATCTCACTAGTCCAAGTGATCAATTTCAGTTCACATTCGATGGCTCTGATAGGTCTAAGAATCAAAGGGATCACACAAACAAGACAAGTGTCTGCTAATACTAACTGACAGAATCAAAAAGGGAGAGAAGGATCCAACATGGGAAGTGGGATACACAGTAGACTCATAGAATGGCAGACGTCCTAAACAATACTCTGGCCTCAGAATCAGCCCTTAAGGCATTCGGATCTGGCTCAAGAGCCCATGAGAGTATTGTAGGCATGGAAAGCCAAGACACCATGGAAAAGAAAAAAAGAAGAAGACCTAAATGAAAGATCTCTGAGAGTGAGATCCCAGTGGAAAGAACAGGGCCATCAAAGAAGGAGGTACCTTTCTCTGAAGGGAGGAGAGAACTTCCAATTTGACTATGACCCTATCGGAATAAGATCAAAGTCAGCGAACTCTAAAGGCTTCCATAGCCCTGGCAACTCATGACTAGAGCCTAGGGAGATTACTGACGCCATGAACAGGAGTGTCAAATTGTTAAGTCAGCAACAGGAGTCACTGTGTACTTACATCCCATGTGGATCTGTCCTTAATGTGTTGGCTAATGTGCAGTGATGCTATAACTAGTACTGAAACAGTATTTTTACACTTTGTGTTTCTGCGTGGGTACAAACTGATGAGATCTTTTCTAATTATATACTGAATCGATCTTCTGTATATAAAGATAATTGGAAATGAAAAAAAAAAAAACACCTGGTGTTAAATTGATGCAGTTTTCAATATGTATAGATAGAACATAAAATAACTCTATCATATAGGAAGGTGGCAAGCAAGAGGTGCCTAATTGTGGTAAGCATTTTAAACATTCCATTCAAAGTCATATAACAATGAAAGACATCTACTGTGATAATTTACAAACATTTGTAACCCTTGGAAAGTCTGAACATCATTTTATAAAGAAATATACTCAAAAACATGGTAGATAAATTGAAATTCCATGTTGAAAAAACATACAAGGCAAGGAAAGAAGAAGGAACAAAAAATAGAGGGAATTAACAGAAAAAAAAACCTGATAACATGAACAGAGCTATATTTAAAAAGAAAGCTAAATTTGAATTTAAAGACAAAATATATGAAAACAAAACATCTGTTTTTCTGGGTAAACAAACTGCTTGTTTTTTCACTGAAGAACAGTTTGTTTCACTAGAGAATTTTCCTTAACATCTTGGAAATAAATAGCACTAATTCTATATAATCTTTTTCAGAAAATAGAAGAAAATGGAATATTCCTCAATTTGTTTTATGGGGCCAGCATTACTCTGATACCAAAACTGGACAAATATAATAGAAACAAATAAATGATAAACTGATATCACTTGTGAACACTGACACAAAAATCCTCAATAAGATAATTAGCAAAGCAAATCCAGAAGGCATAAAAAGAAAAATATATTATGATCAAGAGCAATTTATTCCAGGAATTTAAGGTCAAAATAACATTTAAAATCAATGCCTCTAAACACAGACCTACAAGATTATATCCCTTGGTTTAGAAAAAGTATTTATCATACATTGATAAAAGGAAAATATTACCTTTATTTTTAAAACGTTATAGTTGTGGTATGTGCTTTTTTAATTCTAAAAAGAAGTTGTAAAACAAAACAGATGGGGCCGGTGCCATGGCTCACTTGGTTAATCCTCCGCCTTTGGCGCCGGCATCCCATATGGGTGCCGGGTTCTAGTCCAAGTTGCTCCTGTTCCAGTCCAGCTCTCTGCTGTGGCCCGGGAGGGCAGTGGAGGAGTGCTTGGGCTCCTTCACCCGCATGGGAGACCAGGAGGAAGCACCTGGCTCCTGGCTTCGGATCGGCACAGCACCAGCCATGGCAGCCATTTGAGGAGTAAACCAGCGGAAGGAAGACCCTTCTCTCTGTTTCTCTCTCTCACTGTCTATATCTCTACCTGTCAAATAAAAGGAAAACAAACAAACAAACAAACAGGTGGAAGTGGCTACATATGGATAAGAAGCTGAACAAGATGGAAAGAATAGAGGCTAAAACTAAGTTAATATACTTTATTTTAAACTTTGATTTTTGATCCATATAAATGTTTTATTAAACAAAAGGAGTAAAATGTAATTAGCTTTAATCAAGTTGGATATCACATAAATTATTTTGAATTTAATTTAAATATAGATTTTTGAATATATAAAAAGTCCTCAAAAAGCTCATGGAAAATACATATTATGAAAAAGCAATAAATTTATATCAAAAATTTTTGCACCAAAATAAACTTAAGTTTCAATTCTACATTTCCACAAACTTTCTGAGGTATCTTTGTATATTTCTGCTGGACATGTCCTAAGGAATAACAAATTATATCACAATATTTTAATATATATAATAAAGTAATTATGTCAATATCTTTAACAATCAGATTTTCAAGTAGGAGAAAAGAAGGGAGAACAGGGACACAAATACAAACATCATAAATAACAATAATTATTTGATAATAATTGATAATAATCTGGAATGTTACATTTTAATTGAAAATGTAAATATAACCTCATTTTTCCTTAATACATATAAATACAAATTTTTTAGCTCATGCCTAAAAAAAGCCTAGAATCAAGACAAATTCTGCAGCAATGAACACCCTAATCACTGAAATTGTGGTATTTAAATAAATTGCCACTTAGAAAATCTAAGACTTCCAGGAAAAATTGCTCTTTCTTGGGAATGAGAAAGGAAATACTCAAGAAGAGTCCAGAATGTATGCTCATGTTAGAAATAAAGAAGCTGTTGGGGCCGGCGCTGTGGCGCAACAGGTTAACGCCCTGGCCTGAAGTGCTGGCATCCCATAAGGGCACCGGTTCACTGCTCCATTTCCTGTCCAGCTCTCTGCTGTGGCCTGGGAAAGCAGTAGAAGATGGCCCAAGTCCTTGGGCCCCTGCACCCACGTGGGAGACCTGGAAGAAGCTCCTGGCTCCTGGCTTTGGATCAGTGCAGCTCCGCCCATTGTGGCAATCTCGGGAGTGAACCATCGCACGGAAGACCTCTCTCTCTGTGCCTCTCCTCTCTCTGTGTAACACTGACTTTCAAATAAATTAATTAATTAAAAAAAGAAATATAGAAGCTGTCAAAGACTATTATGGTTATGTCAAAAAGGTTAAGCATCAGTAGAAGTTGTTCTCACCTTTAAAGAGGGGACAATTTTAATGATAAGAATAATAATGAATTCCACTGATAGAATACATATCAAATAAGTTAAAGTGTGAGAACTCATAATGATAGTTAAAAATAACAAAAAAACATGCTCTGACATATCTTGAGGTTGTTAATATATGGCTGTAAGCAATCTGAAATTACACAAAGACAAGCATCTAGACAATATTCAGTCACTATTGTACACATCATACCCCAAGAAATGGAACAATTGATGAGAAAAAAGTACTTCTTTGGAAAATTTCAACTAATTAATCTCCTTCCAGCAGAAGGAAAACTAGAATACCACAATTTTCCAATTCTTAATGAAACTGTATACTTATGCAATGATCAACAATTACTCCTAACTTGTATGGTAAAATATTGATGGTGAACTTCTAATGAATTGACCAGAACAACAAAATTTGAACCCAAGGATCAATATTAACACCAAAAGAAAGAAAATATATATTTTGTGCCTTCTAAAAGGATACACTAGAAAGCACAAATATCCACAAACAAAATATTCCTGCCAAAACAATCAAACCTGAACCTCATCTAGTCTCTAGATAAAACTAACAATTTATAGCAAACAAAAAGGAACATGATAAATGACACCAAAGAGATTAAATCAGTCAATTTCAGAATATGGCAAATTCTACAGGAAAACTAACTTGTTTTCTTCAATTAAGAAAAAAGAGAGTGGGGACTCTATTGATTACAAGCTCTTGAAAAGATACTTAAGAGATCTATTGACTAAGTGACTTATTTCAACTTAATTGTAAAAATATACTAAGAGAACAATGGGGAAATTTGAATACTAGTTGGATATTTGAAGTTATTGATTATTTTTATGTTTATATGTGATAATGATAATGCTTTAATTTTAAATAAATAGCCCCTATCTCTTAGAAATACATTCTGATTGAAAATGAATCTTGATGTGAATGGAAGGGGAAAGGGAGCAGGAAAGGGGAGGGTTGCGGGTGGGAAGGAAGTTATGGGGGGGGGAAGCCATTGTAATCCATAAGTTGTACTTTGGAAATTTATATTCATTCAATAAAAGCTTTAAAAAAAAAGAAATACATTCTGAAATATTCTTAGATGAAAAAATATAACTAGAATTTGCTTGTAATTAATTTAAGGTCATGACAGTGAAAAAGAATTGGGGGAAGGATAGAGTTGAAATAAGATATACGGTCTCTCAGTTTAAGTTCATAATTGATCATAATGATAGGATTGTCAAAGGGATCACATAAACAAGACTAGTGTCTGCTAATAACTGATAGAATTAAAAAGGGAGAGAACGATCCAATATGGGAAGCGGGATACACAGCAGACTCATAGAATGGCAGATGTCCTAAACAGCACTCTGGTCTTAGAATCAGCCCTTAAGGCATTTGGATCCAGCTAAAAAGCCCATGAGAGTTTCTCAGGCATGGAAAGCCAAGATACTCTGGCAAAAAAAAAAAAAAATGAGCTAAATGAAAGATCTCTGTGAGTGAGATCCCAGCAGAAAGAATGGGCCATCAAAGGAGATACCTTTCTCTGAAGGGAGGAGAGAACTTCCACTTTGAGTAGGGCCTTGTCTAAATAAGATCGGTGTTGGTGAACTCAAGAGGCTTCCATAGACTTGGCAGCTCATGACAAGAGCCTTGGGTGATTACTGACATCATAAATAAGAGTGTCAATTGTTAAATCAACAACGGGAGTCACTGTGCACCTACTCCCTATGTAAGATCTCTGTCATTAATGTGTTGTACTATGCAAATTAATGATAAAACTATTACTCAAACAGTACTCTATATTTTGTGTGTCTGTGTGGGTGCACTCTGTTGAAATTTTTCTTAGTATATACTAAGTTGATCTTCTGTATATAAAGATAATTGAAAATGAATATTGATGAAGAATGGGATGGGAGAGGGAGTGGGAGATGAGATGGTTGTGGGTAGGAGGGAGGTTATGGTGGGAAAAGACGCTATAATCCAAAGTTGTACTTTGAAAATTTATATTTATTAAATAAAAGTTGAAAAAAAGATATATAATCTCTGTCAGGCTATACATTGAAAATTGAGGCCAGGGAGGTGATGGTGAATATTTATTATACAATTCTATTATATATATAATATTTGCCTCTATTAGAAAAATTATTTCAGGTTAAAATGTCATAAGGAGAGAAGGAGATTAAGTATGAAGTGATGAACAAAGAAAATGAGTAAAAATGGATGAATCTAAAACAATTCTGATTACCTGAAATAACAAATCTAAATTTTTATGATGAAAACAAAACAAAACAGAATTAGTTATGGTAGAGAATAGCACAGAAGCCAAGAGAAGGTGTTTTACATTAAATTCTTGTTATTCAGGGTCTTGTTTTTTTTCTGGGTCATAAACAAATAGTAATAAAATATATTATAAAATATACAAAAGAGATGCACAGAAAGCAGCATAAATAAAAAGATCATAATAAGATGTTAAAAACGAATTTAACAACAGATACCAAAACACAACTAAATAGGAGGACTTAGTTTTGGTGCAACATAGCACAATAAGGTAACTTTAGAATACAATAATTTATGATATATTTTTAAATTACTAAAAATTAAACTGAAATTTCGTAACTAAAAGTGTTAATTACTGTGGTTTGATCATTACCTATCTCATACATTTATCAAACTATTATACTGTACTCTTTAAATATGTAAAATATTATACATCAATTAAAAAGAGCTCAAAAATGAATTCATTATACCAATAATTACAATCAGTATAAATGGATTAAGGTCCAGAATTAAAAGGCATCACTTCTCAGCCTTTTGGCTAAGATCAAGTGTAGTATCAAGTGCAGAATTAAAAGGCAAAGACTGTCAGATGAGATTGGAAAACTGAATACCTATATGCTCTTTGCCAGGGACTCAAACATAAAACACATTTGAAACTGAAACAAAGTGAAGTTATATACCAGTCAAATACTGATTACAGTAGTGCCTCATTGTCCATGGTTCATATTCACATCTGTACTTTTTTTTTTTTTTTTTTGACAGGCAGAGTGGACAGTGAGAGAGAGAGACAGAGAGAAAGGTCTTCCTTTTGCCGTTGGTTCACCCTCCAATGGCCGCCACGGTAGCGCGCTGCGGCCGGCGCATCGCGCTGATCCGATGGCAGGAGCCAGGTGCTTCTCCTGGTCTCCCATGGGGTGCAGAGCCCAAGCACTTGGGCCATCCTCCACTGCACTCCCTGGCCACAGCAGAGGGCTGGCCTGGAAGAGGGGCAACCGGGACAGGATCGGTGCCCCGACCGGGACTAGAACCCGGTGTGCCGGCGCTGCAAGGCGGAGGATTAGCCTAGTGAGCCGCGGCGCCGGCACATCTGTACTTTTATGTATGTGCTTTTCATTTATCAACAGTGGTTCAAAACAAATTATATAAAATCTCACAGTAAAAATTTTTATAGTAAAATTTTTGGATAATTTTTAAATACTTCTTTATATGATCATATATATTTTCTACTTAAACTAGCCTTGTATTTTTTTCTTATTTGAAAGCCAGAACAACAGGAAGAAAGACATAGAGAGAGAAAGAGCAAGACACTGTCAGAGATCCCATCAGCTGATTTGCTCCCCAAATTCCTACAGTGGCCAGAACTGGGCCAGGAGTTGAGAACTGAATTTTGGTTTCCCATATGGATGGCAGGAACTCAATTACTTGAGTCCTGCCATTTGCAACAAAATGGATGCACCTGGAAAACATTATACTTAGTGAAATAAGCCAGTCCCAAACGGTCAAATATATGTTCTCCCAGATCTGTAGTATCTAATAGAGTACCTAAAAGGTAATCTATAGGCCGGCGCCGTGGCTCAACAGGCTAATCCTCCGCCTTGCGGCGCCGGCACACCGGGTTCTAGTCCCGGTCGGGGCACCAATCCTGTCCCGGTTGCCCCTCTTCCAGGCCAGCTCTCTGCTGTGGCCCGGGAGTGCAGTGGAGGATGGCCCAAGTCCTTGGGCCCTGCACCCCATGGGAGACCAGGAGCAGCACCTGGCTCCTGCCATCGGAACAGCGCGGTGCGCCGGCCGCAGCGCGCTACCGCGGCAGCCATTGGAGGGTGAACCAACGGCAAAAGGAAGACCTTTCTCTCTGTCTCTCTCTCACTGTCCACTCTGCCTGTCAGACAAAAAAAAATAAATAAAATAAAAAAAAAATAAAAGGTAATCTATAGAAGTGAAATTGACACTTTGAGATTCAATGACTTTAAATAGCCCTTGTTTCAACTGTTGAACAGTTTTTTGTGTTATACTATTTGTTGAACACTTTACTTAGTATAGAGTTAATTTTATGCATATAAAGTTCATTGAAAAAAAGATCTTAAGAATGGGAATAGGAGAAGAAGGAAGGTGGGAGTGCGGTTGGGATAGTGGCTAGGGTGGGAAGAATCACTATGTTCCTAAAGTTGTTCTTACGAAACACATGAAGTTTGTATACCTTAAATAAAAGGTTTTCAGGTAACAAAAATAAAGTTTAAAGGCATTCTTTATGATCATTAAACAAAATTTACAGAAAGTATATTTAATAATGTAATATAAAATGTATTAATAATTGATAATAATCTAGAATGTTACATTTTAATTGAAAACGTAAATATAACCTCATTTTTTCCTTAATACATATAAATACAATTTTTTTAGCTCATGCCTAAAAAAAGCCTAGAATTTGCAGCAATGAACACCCTAATCACTGAAATTGTGGTATTTAAATAAATTGCCACTTAGAGAATCTAAAACTTCCAGGAAAAATTGCTCTTTCTTGGGAATGAGAAAGGAAATACTCAAGAAGAGTCCAGAATGTATGCTCATGTATTAATTTTAAAATTATAAATAAGAATGCCCAATGGAAAATTTGGTGTAAGATTTGAATGACCATCTCACTGAAAAAATTATCACCATACTTATGCAATGCTATTAAACTTCATTGATAATCAGGAAAATATAAATTAAATTCATTAAGGATTGCCATCACACATTCACTAAATTGCCAAAAATTTAAAAATTGGTTAAACCCAAGTGTTGGTGAATTCAAAGACATCACCATACTTTGCTGGTGGGCATGTAAAGTTGTATAATCATTGTGTAAAACAATCCATCATTACCTAAAAAAAACTGTAAAGATATATATCTATATCTATATCTATATCTATATCTATATCTATCTATATATATATATCCTACAATCCTGTGATTCTGCTATGAGGTATATTAGGTATATTCTACACTATAGAAACTTGTACAAAGGTAAAAAGGATGACAAGGACAACAAAGTTTATAATGACATTCTTAATGAAGCAAGCCATGGGAAAAAGCCATTGTATGACTAGAATAAGACTTAATGAATCATGGTAAATTATAGATTTGAACAAAGAAGTAGAATGAAAGAGCTAAGATGACATGAAGATGACTCTTCAAATATTGAGTGAAAAAACAAGAGACAAAATAATGCATATGGAATCTTGCATTTACATAAAGATAAAAAAATGAGCAGGTAAAACTGCATTAAATATTGTTTATGTATATGTTCATATAGTATAAACCAATAAACAAAAGAAAGGTAATGCATTACTAAATGACTTCTAAAAATTCAGGAGAATAGTTAACTAGACGGGGAGTAAGGACAGGATTTTGCAATCAGCCAGAACAAAACAGACTTCAAACACACTGTAATTTTATTTTAATCCACAGAGTGGATACTAAGGCATCATTTATGCTGTCATATGCAATATATACAGTATATCTATAGCTGTTGATATTAATGTTATGCTGCATAAGTTTTCAAATTCTGTGAAATTAGGGGCTGGTTAAAAATATCATTATCATATTTTATTCACACCAAACTTGAAAAATTATACAAATCAGCATTGTACAATAAACTCAGGCTTAAATCATTGCAGCTGAATATTCAATATGACAACTTTTCAGGTGTTTGCAATTTCTGCCTTTATCCTAACACTGATTTGAATTTCTGGACTTTTCAATTAAAACATATCCAATACATGTAGCACACACTAAGCCACCCATACCCTCCTCACACACACAGTATGTGAGTGTAATATATAAAAATATTTTGTTTTAATTCACTTCTCTTTTCATCAGACATTATAGGCTCTCTCTGGGGATGAAGTCAAGCGTTGCTATGTTCAGATGAATTTTCTGGCCCAAGGAGATAATTTTGCACACAGTCAATAGCAATATCCCAGAAGTGAACCAGAAAACTCAACCAGTGAAGCAAAATTCAATAGCAGTCTCAGAAAAGAAAACTCCTTAAACACATAAGGAATGTCATCCACGGAACATACCAGTAAATGCAAATGGAGCATGGAATACCTACATGGGATCAAATTAGATTGTGCCTCATTATCAGATAAGGTTGTAACAGAAAACAGAAAATTTTACCACTGTAAACCCTGAGAGATCTCTATTGCTTAGGTTTATTGAAGTCAATTTATGTTAATGGATTGCATAGGGCTGTGCATCAAATCTTGGGTGAAGTTGTCACTTTACTGAGAAATCATTAAATTATTATACAATTTAATGATGCATGAAAATAAAATACATTTTTAGAGAATAGCAATTTGGGTATAGCCTTTTGTGTTTTATAATGCAAAATTGTGCAATTCTGTCAATTCCCCAAACACAGCATGGCCATCTGTGCAAACCTAAAACTGAAAAGAGATGACAAAAGGTGACTAATTAAAACATGACTTCTTTCAAAATTCATTATATCACAGTGCACTGCACCACCCGAGGCCTTCAAACTTCTTAGCAAAACAGTGAAGGCTTGCCCCCATGTTGTTTAAATTAACTTCAGGTTAAAAAAAAATCTATGTCTTTGAGAATGTTTATTTAAAAGATACGAGCAATTACGCTTTTATTAAAACAACTGGGTACACATGCATCCATATATGAGTGCATGTGTACAAAGATGTTAAGAATATGCTTATCTGGGCCAGCGCTGTGGCTTAACAGGCTAATCCTCCGCCTTGCGGCGCCGGCACACCAGATTCTAGTCCCAGTTGGGGCGCCGGATTCTATCCCAGTTGCCCCTCTTCCAGGCCAGCTCTCTGCTATGGCCAGGGAAGGCCGTGGAGGATGGCCCAAGTCCTTGGGCCCTGCACCCGCATGGGAGACCAGGAGAAGCACCTGGCTCCTGGCTTCGGATCGATCAGCAAGATGCACCGGCCGCAGCAGCCATTGGAGGGTGAACCAACAGCAAAAAGGAAGACCTTTCTCTCTGTCTCTCTGTCTCTCACTGTCCACTCTGCCTGTCAAAAAAAAAAAAAATGTTTTTGATAGATATTGGATACCAGTGATTCAGATAAGCATATTCTTTTTTTTTTTTTTTTTGGACAGGCAGAGTGGATAGTGAGAGACAGAAAGACAGAGAGAAAGGTCTTCCTTTTTGCCATTGGTTCACCCTCCAATGGCTGCCGCGGCCAGGCGCGCTGCGGCCAGCACACCGCGCTGATCTGAAGCCAGGAGCCAGGTGCTTCTCCTGGTCTCCCATGGGGTGCAGGGCCCAAGCACTTGGGCCATCCTCCACTGCACTCCCTGGCCACAGCAGAGAGCTGGCCTGGAAGAGGGGCAACAGGGACAGGATCGGTGCCCCGACCGGGACTAGAACCTGGTGTGCCAGCGCCGCAAGGTGGAGGATTAGCCTAGTGAGCCGCAGCGCCGGCCAAAAACATTTTCTTTTTTCAAGCTGAATTACCTCCCTCCTCTCTCTTACACACACACACATACATATGCAAATTTATGTACATTTACACATAATCAAATAAATATCTATATATATAAGCTGTCTTCAAAAAGTTCAAGGAAAATGCATATTATGATAAACTAGGCAGGGATTTCAAAATTTTTTATCAGAATTTATCCATGAATTTTTTGAAATGCTCTCAGATATGCCTAACTTGCTGTTATATATTTTGTATATCCTGATCACAATATCTAGCAGTATGTGTAAATACATATGTATATCTATGTATGTTTATAGTAATAACTTTGATTTTCCCTTAAGAACTTGGTGCACAATTGAAGCAAATCGGAGTGGAAACTAAGTAGAAGTTGATCTGACTCCATTGATTGTATGGTCATTTTGGGAATACCAGTACATGAACTATGAATGAAAGTGGAATACATTAATGTTTTTATAAAAAATTTGGAGTGCTCAAGGAAAAACCAAAAATCATCCTACAATTTCCAGCTGAGAAGACATGATGATGATTGTTTTACACATAAGGAAATGGTGGGGAAACATTGGATTGCTCCTTTTGCACTGTAGTGTGACTGTAACTAGGATATGATAATGTGACATTTCAAACACAATTACTTTTGTCAAAAACATTACGTATGAATTTTTTTAGGAAGTTAATGTTGTTTCAATCTTGAAATGGTAACAAAGACTCTCATATCATTTAAATATTGATCCAACTGTCAAAAACTTTTTAAAGTTCATAACTGTCAGTACAACATAGGTCACTGGCAAAGATTAATTTTCTTTTTTTTAAATTTTTTCAAGGTGACCAAATTTCATGTATTTCATATATACAGATGTAGGCACATAGTGGTACATTCCACCCTAACCTCCCTCCTGCCCACAGGTCCGCTCTTCCTCCTCCTTCCTTTGTTTTTCTTTCTCTTACATATTACAATGATCAACTTTCAGTTTATTTTATATTCATAAGATTAACCCTACGCTAAGAGTTGAACAAATAGTAAGAAGAAAGAAACACTGTTCCTCAACAGTAGAGCAAGAGTTGAAAAAAATCATCGAATCTCAAAATGTGAATTTCACTCATATACATTACATTTTTTGGTACTCTCTTAATTTCCACAGATCAGGAGGAACACACAGTGTTTGTCTTTTTGGGACTGGAATATTTCACTGAGTATAATGGCTTCCAGTTGCATCCATTGTGTTGTAAATATAAGATTTCATTTTTCCTTATGGCTGAGTAGCATTCCATACTATATATATGCAATTTCTTTATCCAGTCATCAGTTGATGGACATCTGGATTGAATCCATATCTTAGCTATTGTGAACTGAGGTGCAATAAACTGGGTAAATAAACAGATAACTCTTTCATATGCTTATTTCAGTTCATTTGAGTAAATTTCCAGGAGTGGGATGGCTGGGTCATATGGTAGATTCCTATTCAGATTACTGAGTTATCTCCATACTGTCTTCCACAATGGCTGTAGTGGTTTACATTCCCACCAATAGTGGATTAGGGTACCTTTTTCCCCACATCCTCTCCAGCATTTATTGTTTTTTGACTTCTGTATAAGAATCATTCTAATTGGGGTGAGGCAACACTACATGTGGTTTTGATTTGCCATCCTTGTTGGCTAGTGATCCTGAGCATTTTTTCAAGTGTCTGCTGCTCATTTGAATTTCCTCTTTTGAAAAATGGCTATTCAAGTCTTTTGCCCACTTATTAACTGGATTCTTTTTGTTGTTTTTTAGTTTCTTGAGCTCTTTATAGATTCTGGATATTAATCCTTTATTAGTTGCATAGCTTGAAAATATTTTCTCCCATTCTGTTGGTTGTCTCTTCACTTTTGCTGGGTGTTTCCTTTGCAGTTCAAAAGCTTTTTATCTTGATATAATCTCATTTGTCAATTTTGGCTTTGATTCTCTGTGCTTCTGAGGTCTTTTACAAGAAGTCTTTGCTTATACCAATGTCTCGCAGAGTCTCCCCAATGTTCTCTAGTAATTTAATGATATCGGGTTGTAGATTTAGATCCTTGACCCAATTTCACCTGATTTTTTTATAAGGTGTAAGGTAGGGGTCTTGTTTCATTCCTCTGCATGGGAAGATTCAATTTTCCCAGCACCATTGGCTGAAGGGACTGTCCTTTCTCCAAGGATTGATTTTAGCTCCTTTGTCAAAAATCAGTTGATTGTACATGTGCGGATTGATTTCTAGAGTTTCTACTCTGTTCCATTGGTCTACAAGTCTAATTTGGCACCAGTACCAACCTGTTATGACTATTATTGACCAGTAATATGTCTTGAAATCTGGTATTGTGATGTCTTTGGCTTTGTTAGTGTTGTTTAAGAATGTTTTAGCTGATTGGGATCTCTTATGTTTCCATATTAAATTCAACATTGTCTTTTCTAGATCTGAGAAGAATGTCAATGGTATTTTGATTAGGACCTTATTGAATCTGTAAATTTTGGAAGTATAGACATTTTTGATTATCTTAATGCTTCCAATCCATAAACATGGAAGATCTTCACTTTTTTTGTGTGTTCTTCTGTTTCTTTCTTTAATATTTTGTAATTTTCATCACAGAGATCCTTCACCTCCTTGGTTAAGTTTATTCCAATGCATTTAATTTTTTTGTAGCGATTGTCAATGGAACTGACTTTACAAGTTCTTTGCATTTTCTGTGCATACAAAGGTTCTTGATTTTGCATGCTGATTTTATATCCTGCAACTTTACCAAACTCTCTTATGATTTCCAACAGTCTCTTAATGGAGTCTTTTAGTTCCCCTATATAGAGAATCATGTCCTCTAAAAACAGGGGTAATTTGACTTCTTCTTTTCTAACTTGTATCACTTTGATTTCTTTTTCTTGTACAATTGCTCTGGCTAGAACTGTCAGGACCATATTGAATAGCAAAGGTGAAAGTGATCATCCCAAGACCAGTTTTCTTACAATGTTTAAGATTTTCCTCTGCCAGTATGTTAGTGAATATATACAATGATGCAAATCAGGAAAGGAAAGGGATTTTTTTTCTCCTAAGAATGTTCTAAAATGGCAAGCACTTTAACTGGAATATCAAAAGGAACTTGGGATCAGGTGAAATCAGATGTGCTCCATGAAGTTTGTATCTCATCCATATGTCACATCTTTCCTCATTCGCTGCATTTATTATCAGAACTGCTCTGCCACTGAGTACACACTATTTTGTGTTCTTCTCAAATCATTTTGTTCTTTTTCTCCAATTGTTTTTAGTTTCCAAATTTGAAATGTGAAACTGTAATTGGCTGAAAACATGTTCTATTCTTTGTAAATAAGAAAATGTGTAGTTAGGTGGTTGTTTTGGTGGCTTGCAAGTCTCACAGAACCTCAGACTTTTTGTTTTCACTCTGCTTTCCTCAACTTATTACTGCCTGTCTTTCCTCATAGTCACCAAATGGCTGCAGTAATTCAAACACCAAGTCTTCATAGTGCAACATTTACAAGCAGAACAGAAGTCAGGGGTAGTGGGAAAAGGCATGATGAGATCATCTTGTCTCCCCCAATCCCACTTCAAATTTTCCAGATTAATTTTTCACACAAATATTCCCGCAGACTTTCCCTATGTCCCACTGACTAGAAGTAGGCTAAATGATCATTTCCAAGAGCAAATGAAGCTAGAAAAACAAATAGTTGGCCTTTGATTTCTTCATCACAGAAGGTTACCTCTAAGAATAAGCAGATGAGAGAGGAAAATGCATGGTGGGTAGAAGACTGACAATGCCTGTCACAAGCTCTGACCTGAATGCAAGGTAGCCAAGAGTTTGGGTAGAGTGACCTTTTTTAGTGTTGATAACTTAACATCATATGGAAGAAATATTTGATAAGGCAACACGGAACATAATAAAGTTATTGGTGTCTACAAATGGCAAGGGGCTTGGAAAAGGTTCAGGTTGGAGTCCGCTTGCAAAGTTACACCCTTTCTTGAACAAATACGAATGATCTTTGACTCTATAAGTGCTGTTCACGACAACAGAAAAAGAAGAAACACTGAGGTCATAGACAGCAGCAGTTATTTCACAGAACAGGCATATAATGGGGATGGGGAAACTATCCTTAAGTTCCAGAATTTTACAAATAGATGAATTCTTCATACACAATGTCAGAAAACTTCAGAAACAGTTGTGTGCATTTGACCTAGCACCTAAACTGTGGAACACCTGTATTTTACATCACAGAGCCTGGGTTTAAGTCCTAGCTTCACTCCTGACCCCAACTTCCTTGCTAATGCATAACCTAGGAAGCACTAGGTGATGGCTCCAGTACTTGGGCTCCTGCCATTCACATGGAAGATGCTGATTGAGTTCTCAGCTCCTTGATTCAGGCCAGCTCATCCCTGGCAATTGTGGGCATCTGGGGAGAAAACTAGCAGATCAAAGCTCCTTCTGTCTGTCTGTCTATTTCTGTCTGCCTCTCAAAACAAAATCCATAATACACTGCAAAAAGAAAGGCAGAAAGTTAGACAATTCTCTGCAATTACTATTAACAGAGAATAAATGAGGTAATTGGTACATAATCAAGAAAATGAAAGAGAACTCCCCTGCAAGACAAGAGCGTGTAAGTCTCAGAATCCTCCTCCATAGTTACCCACAGTGAAGAACATGGTCTTCAGGGTCAAACTGTCTGAGAAGAGTTGGCTCTGTCATACATCCAACTGTACAGGTTTCCTCAACTGACTTAACCATTCTGTGCCTCTGTTTCCATATATACAGGGTGAGCAGTATAATCAGACACATTCCATGTAGTTTTTTTGTGAGGATAAAATTAGGTAATCCAGGTAACATATGCACATATTGGCATTGACTAACACTGTAAGTGTTCGGTACTTAGTTTATTTCATGACCATGATACTCTTAGAATATACCTACCTCAGGAATTCATGGTCCCTCATGAAGAGATCTTAAAAAAAAAATTTAACTCCCATGAATGTTGCCTACACTATATTAATGCATTTTTAATTCAGCTGTTGAACAACTATGTATAATCACACGCCCACCACATACATGCACAATAAACACAGACACACATACATATGTAATATACATAGCCTTGGATGATTTTAGACCATTTATGAGCTTCCCAGAATACAAAAGACATATTTAAATAATTTTTAAGGGATCTATGTGACACTTGTGGGGAAGCAGAATATATTATAGCAGGTGCCTGGTTTGTTAAGATGCCACATGCTACACTGAATCAGAAAGTCACTCACTGAACAAAATTCTTATACATACGTAGTTTAATACTTAACATAGTCTTCAGATATAAAGATCAGTGATCACACCAAAACATTCTTGTATTAATAACCTGGAGTGCTTTTGAATCATTCCAGGTACTCTCGGAATACTGATGGATGACAAATTTAAAAACAATTCTTCCAGGAGTTATAATTCTAGAACATAATTCTGCCAAATGAGGAGGGCATTTGGCTCTTCAGTCAAGCACAATTTTTAACCCGTTTAAAGTCTGTCATTCTTTAGTTAAAGATATAGCTCAGGAAGAGACATGTTGAAATTGTAACATATTTAGAGAGATTAACATATTGAAGGCAATTAATCTTCAGTTAGTTTACTAGGATAAATGTCATTATGAGTCAATTGTATTAGATATTAAGGGAAACTCGACTTAAGAGTCCATTTACTTTCTTCTCATTATCTGTTTTGCATTCTCTCACAACCCAGTACATTAGGGCTCAGCCCACAGAAACATTATGTCAATAAATTAATCTTAAAACCGAACCATGTGCCGGCGCCGCGGCTCACTAGGCTAATCCTCCACCTGCGGCGCCGGCACACCGGGTTCTAGTCCCGGTCGGGGCACCGGATTCTGTCCCTGTTGCCCCTCTTCCAGGCCAGCTCTCTGCTGTGGCCCGGGAGTGCAGTGGAGGATGGCCCAAGTGCTTGGGCCCTGCACCCCATGGGAGACCAGGAGAAGCACCTGGCTCCTGCCTTCGGATCAGTGCAGTGCGCCGGTCACAGCACGCCTGGCCGCGGCGGCCATTGGAGGGTGAACCAACGGCAAAAGGAAGACCTTTCTCTCTGTCTCTCTCTCTCACTGTCCACTCTGCCTGTCAAAAAAAAAAAAAAAAAAAAAAAAAAAAAAAAAAAAACTGAACCATGTACGAACATTATGTATTTTCCAAAAGAACAAATTCATGCATACCAGGGTTGGTTGCAATTTCCAAAAACCAGAGCTATATTCTCCTGTAAAAATATTCCCTGAAAATCAACATATTCAGTGTAGAAGTTTGTGATCATACAGTCACATATATGCTTCCTGAACATGATTTTCTGAATGTCACTTCTAGGGAAACAAACAGGCTTCATAGTCACCCTTCCGTGAACACAGACATTGGTACAGTCATATTTTCAATGTCTTTTGAATGGGATAATCAGCATATATTTTGTTGCCTGTCAGGGTAATAAGCAAAATGAATAATGAGGAAATTAATGGATTTTAAAATAAGTGGGTCTTACAATTGAATACTCACATATAGCTTAAATCACTTTGGAAGCCATGTCTTCCCACAAGCAAATGCTGGTACATAGTATACATTGTTTTTGTTACAGAAACAACAAATATATTGACTATATATATCAGGCAGATATGGACAAAACAAACCACCTTTCTTAATTTCCTGCTGTTGTCCTAACAAATTACCACACACACAGTGACTGAAAACACCACAATTTTTTTTTTTTACAATTCTGGATTTCAGAAGTCTGAAACTAGTTTCATTGAACTAAATTCAAAATATTTTTAAGGTGATTCCCCCTGGAAGCTCTAAGGGAAAATCACTTCCTTCACCTTTCCCAGTTTCAGAGGTCACCATATCCTGTGCCCTACCCATTCTGTCCCCTTGTTTAAAGGACTTCACCCCAACCTCTGGTTCCATCCTCAGTTCTCCTATTACCCCTTCTTGCCTCCCTCTTGTAAGACTCCTGATGATATAGTGGACTCATCATGTCATTCAGAAGTCTCATTCCACATCAATGCCATTAGCTCAGGCACACCTCCAAAGCTCCTTTCACCAGGTAAGGTTATATATTCAGTTTTCAAGGCTTACAATATCATCATCTTGGGGAGGGGGCTATAATGTCTACCACAACACTTCTGCCATGAGGCTTACCTTTCAGGGATAAGACGATATGTATGTAAACAAATTAATGGACTGTGTAATTTGTATGAATTAATATGTGCCATAAAATGTTTCTAAAAGGCACTAGGAAAATCAGTAGTGGATGTGGAGGGAGCAAGTATTTTATCAGAGGTAGTAAGAGAATGCCTCTGAGATCCAAGATTTAAGAGCTAACGGATGAGAAGGAAAACAGCTTTGCAAGTCAAGAACCAACAGGTGCAAAGGCACAGTGCTATTATCAAGCTTGGGTGTTTTAGGGCATTAAAAGGCCCTTGTCATGGCTTGGAGAAGTATCAGAAGCCATCATCAAAGAAAAGGGCTGTGCCCTGACCAAGAATTGCTGTGTAGGTCATGATAAAAAGCTGAGAAGAAAAAGCAAAATATAACTTTAAAGAATGGGAAAATATGATCTGGTTTATCCTTTCTGATGACTTTGTAGCTTGTTAAAAAGTGTTGCCCTTACAGGGTCAAGATGGAGGTAGGGAGATAGGTTGGGAGGGGCAATGGAAGTAGCTTAGGTAAGAGGCTGTGTATAACAGATGAGACTTTTCATGGGGGAGATATTGAGAAGCTAGGCATGGATTCCAAGAATAGCTCCAAAAGATTCTCATGTACTAACTGCTCTTGTAGAACTGAATCTTTACATTTACCAAAATGACAGTGTCTATTATATCTGGACCTTTATGTAAATATGGACCTGAGCATTTTGGAATTGTTTTCTAACTTTTTTAGTGAAGCTGTTGATTTGACTACCATTTGTTTAACTGGCTGAATTGATTGGATTGATCTATTATGCTAGTAGTGTTGACATAGCTATGACCATCCCTAGGGCATCCTTTTGCTCTATGCCTACATTTGGCTGTTATAAAATTTCTGTAACCATCTTAGAAATGCCTCTGAATATAATTTATACTTATGGCTGTTTGGTGTCAAATTGACTTTGTAGCCAAAATTATATTTGCTTAGACGTTCTGACTCAAAGTCTGTTTGAATTCCTTCTTTACTTCCGTGCCTCTGTCTGTCAACAATGAGGTTAAACTCTAGCTAACATCTTACTCACAGTATCTTTATTAGTACAGCTGAGGAATGTGCTTGTCAAATCTTAAGTAGGTGTTTCATGTTGTGATTTCTTTTCCTTAGCAAATGTTTATGTCTGGAAATTTTGCTTGCAGTGTACAAAGAAACCTTGTACTCCTGGGGGAGGGTGAGGACACAAAAATAAGCATGTCCATGTTTGCCATGCCCTGGGATAGACAGAAATCTTGGAATGTACTTGAAAAAAAAAAAAAAGCAGCCATTGATATAATTTTTTCACTGAATAAAGTTCATTGAAAGATGCTACAGCATAAGTTGCCTTTCAAAGCTTTTGAAAAAAAAATATTTAGTTCAAAACTAGTATTTGGATTTCAAGTGTGAAGAAAACTAAACAAGTAAACTTCCAGGAGTTCAGGGTTTATGTGCACTGTAAGACTGAAGACTGAATCCAAGCACGAAAGGAAATGTTTTCTTGACATTTCTTTTCAAAACAAATCAACAATCGAGGTTGTTTTTAGAGGCACAATTCAAAAACTCTGTGAAAACATTTTACTTAAAAAAATTCCTGTCCTTGCTACCTGGATTGCCCTTTCTCTTATGTTGTATGAGTTCCTCCAAAATTCAACAATTCCAGGACTCTGTCTTTATTAACTTCACTTGTATGCAAGAAGAAAGAAAATCATACTTTCCTCATGGGTGGTGCTACCAGGGAAAAGAAACCATGTATGTTGTAGCGTTGCTAGAACATAGTAGGTACCAAAAATGTTATTTATTTTCTTTTCTATTATTTCAATCCTTTAGTAGGTAACTGGTTTACTGATAAATCACCCTTGAAAATTAGGCCTGGACTGAGAATAAGAAAACCATAGCTTTGCTCCAAGTTAATGCTGGTGTTTGAACCTAAACTCAGATGTTTCTACACTCCACTCAAAACACTCATTCCATTTAGCTACTCATTGATTTAACACATATTCACTGAGTTTCAAAATGATTTACATTTCCTCATTCTACCCATGAACCCAAACTTTGGGAATACAGAGAAGCGAGACCTTCCTGCTACTCTTGCGACCACTGGGCAGAGAGACTGCTTTCCCCTTTGTAGGTTGTAAATGTGCACAGGGCTTCTTCAAAGGCCACAGCTCCACTACTGGACACCACTGAATCTGTTATATTTTGCCACACAGAATTTCAACTATTTTATCTGTAAAATGGCCTCATTTTTTATGTTCCTCAATCTGTATGTATGAAATATACTTGTATAACCTAAATAAACTTTTTAAAAAATCCTGACTTTTTTCTCAGACCAGAGAGTGTATTTAAAAAGCTTAATTGTAATGTTTATACTCAAACATCTTCTGAGAAATAGATAATAAATGTGCTTTTAAAATACAACATCTAGAATTAAAACAAACATTCCCTTAAATTTGCATAAAAATCTATATTCCAGATTTACATATGAAAAGTTTAAAATTAACTCAATAAAAATTTTAAGTATTTATTTTATTTGAAAGGCAGACAAAGAGAAAGGGACAGAGACAGAGATACTTCATCTACTGTTTCACTCCCAAAATGCCTGCAATGGCTAGGGACAGGCTAATCTGAAGCCAGAAGCCAGGGACATGTAGGCAGCAGGAACGCAAGTAAGTTATCCATCATCTGTTGTCATGTGGGCCCATTAGCAGAAAGCAGGATTAGAAGTATGGAGTGGTCTGGGCTAGAACAGCCACTCTGATATGGGATGTCAGTGTCCCAAGAAGCAGCTCACCCCACTGCACCCCAATAATCAACTCATTCTAGTAAATTTTCTAGATTTTCTAGAATGTTAGTTTCCTCTATCTTCTTCAAATCTTCATTTTAAAATGTTTTCTTTTAAATAAATTTTACAATTCTGAATGTTAAAAAACACAACTTATTTGACGCATTTTCTTTAAATCTACCTTAATTTTTGAAAGCTTCAATAAAAATGAAGAATGTTATACTACTGTATAACTACTACCTGTGATTGTTTTAAAATTTACTGTATAAGGGCTTGCACAGTGGCACAGCAGGTAAATCTACAGTGCCAGCAACCTATATGGGCACTAGTTCGAGTCCAGGCTGCTTCACTTCCATTCCAGCTCTCTGCTATTACCTGGGAAAGCAGTAAAGTCCTTGGGCCCTGCACCTGTGTGGGAGACCAGAATAAGCTTCGGGCTCCTGGCTTCGGATCGATCAAGTTTCAAGTTCTAGCCACTGTGGTCATTTGGAGAGTGAACCAGTGGGTGGAAGACATCTATTTCTCTTTCTCTCTCTCTGTAACTCTGTCTTTCCAATAAATAAATTAATCTTTAAAAAAAAAAAGCTTACTGTATATGGGTGAAATTGTCATCTTTTCATTTCATTATTGTGTATAGGCCTTGCCTGTATTGTCATATTGGGTGTTTCTACTTTTCACTTGTTGAATTCTTTATTTAGTAGAGCATGAGGTCCTTGACTGTACTGGAAATGAAATGTATCTGTGAACTACAATGAATTGGTTCCATTTGTATTATTGTCACATTAGTACAAAAATATGAAGTATCAGGTAAGGAGGAGAGGGGGTAGAAAGAGCAGGAGGGGGAGGAGGGGAAAGAGGGGGAAGAGAATAGGAGGAGAACTAAGAGCAGGGGAAAGGAGGAGGGCGGAGTTAAGGAGGAAGAGAAGGAGGGAGGAAGGAAAAAGGAAGAGGAAAAGAGGGGGTAGGAGGAGGAGGGGGGAGAAGAGGAGGGAGAGGAGGAAGAGGAAAGAAGGAGGGAGAGGGGGAGGAGCAGGAAGATGAGGAGGAGGAAGAGGAGGAAGAGGAAGGAGAGGAGGAGGGGGAAGAGAAAGGAGAAGAAGGGGAAGAGGGGGAGGCAAGGAAGGAAAAAGAAGAGAAAAAAGAGGAAAAGGAGAAAAAGGAAAGAGAGAAGGGGAGGAAGAGAAGGGAAGGAGCGGGAGAGGAGGAGGGAGAAGAGGGGAAAGAGGAAGGAGAGGAGGGGGAGAAGTGGGAAGAGAAGGGGGTAGGGGGAGTGAAAGGAGGAGGAGGAGGGGGAACAAGAGGAGGAGGAAGGAAGGAAGGAATTAGGGAGGAAGGAGGAAAAGTGAGTGAAAGGGAGGAAGGATAATAAAACTAGAAAACCTGGGCCCTGCACCCCATGGGAGACCAGGAGAAGCGCCTGGCTCCTGCCATTGGATCAGCGCAGTGCGCCGGCCGCAGCGCGCCTACCGCGGAGGCCATTGGAGGGTGAACCAACGGCAAAAAGGAAGACCTTTCTCTCTGTCTCTCTCTCTCACTGTCCACTCTGCCTGTAAAAAATAAAAAATAATAATAATAATAAAAAACTAGAAAACAAATTTAAAAAGAATAATTTTCGTCTCATGTGGCATCTGTCCTTAATGTGTTGTCCAATGTGAAGTAATGCTATAACTAGTACTGAAACAGTATTTTTACACTTTCTGTTTCTGTGTGGGTGCAAACTGATGAAATCTTTACTTAGTATATACTGAATCAATCTTCTGTATATAAAGATAATTGAAAATGAAAAAAAAAACTTGGTTTTAAATTGGAAATTGCATAGAAAATTAATCAATTTTTTAAAAATATCATCTAGGATCTCTGCCCTTAATGTGCTGTACATTGTGATTTTATGCTACAACTAGTACTCCAACAGTATTTTTCACTTTGTGTTACTATGTGGAGGCAAACTGTTGAAATCTTTACTTAATATATACTAAACTGATCTTCTGTATATAAAGAGAATTGAAAATGAATCTTGATGTGAATGGAAGGGGAGAGGGAGCGGGAAAGGGGAGTGTTGCGGGTGGGAAGGAAGTTTGGGGGGGGAAGCCATTGCAATCTATAAGCTGTACTTTGGAAATTTATATTCATTAAATAAAAGTTAATAAATAAATAAATAAAAAGAATAATTGTGGTGTTTTTCTTTATTATGATGAATCCTACAGGAAATAGATGCATTTCTGTAATATTTCCTGTATTTTAGTGTTTTGTATTTTAGAGTCATACACCTTGTGCCAGGGTCTTATTATAAATAATAAATAGTTTTTTAAAAATAGTTTTGAAAATAGCTAGTGCTTGGCTCTTATGTCAGAGTAGAAATTATGTTCTATGAGCATTCTTCAAACAGTTTGTGGGAAAGGGAATGAAAAGAATTCTCTTTTGATGTTTGAAATCCATGCCAGCTCATATTTAATAAGAATGTCATGCATGCCCCTGGATCATAAAAGCAGGTGTCTCTCAGGACCACAGAAAGTTACAACATGGGGAGTTGCCTTCTCTTTGTTAGGAGCTTCTCTTAAAATGTAAAAGTCACAGCTGCCCCAGAGAATGTCCTGTGTAATTTGAAGCTCTGTGATTTTTATCTTCACTCTTTTGGATCAGTACATAGACAAAATGGGCTGAACACTTAGGTGGGGCTCAACACTCTTAAATTTTAATAGTGCTCAACACTATTAAAATAGAAGCTGTTACTGTTCCACAAGTGTGACCACTGGTGGTTGTGAAGCTGGACTAGAAATTTCATATACTTCTAAATTTTTTCTCTTTTCTATATCTTCTTGTATTTAATATCCATAATTGAAAAAGATTCATGCACCTGACTTGCAGTTATGTCCCTGATACCACTTAGAAACATTCTTGAAGTCAAAAGCTCTTTGTGAAAATAAATAATTTAAAAAATGATAAAAATCATAGGATAAAAAATCAACATATAAAAAATGAAAATCACTTAGATAAATTTCATTTTCTCAGCTCTGCTCTTCATCTACAAATGGTTTTCAATGGTAAGACATGTACCACTTATGTACATGCACTTACGATACTTCCCACACTCATATCCTAAAGTATTAGTGCTTACATAAATTCACCAAATGTTTACTGAGCACTTACTATAACAACATTGTGTCATTTTGGATACTAGGAACACTGCAGACATCAAAACATAGTCAAAAATCCTGTACAATTGAGTTTAGTTCCAATCAGGTTTTTAAGGTGATGTATTTAGTGGGCTGAAAGATGGTCTCATAGATGTGTCCACATCATGGTCTCTGGAATCTGCAACTATTAACTTATGTAGAAAAAAAAGTGAATATTATCTCTTATGACAGAAGTTGTGATAAAGTTAAAAATTTCACAAGGCAGATGAGTCCTAAATGCAATCACTTACATCCTGTTAAGAAATAAGGGAGCAGATTCAATAGCACATAAACAGTGAAGAATGGCAGTGTGAGGAGACAGCATTGAAGGATGTGCCACAAGCCAAGGGATGCCAACAACCACCAGAAACTAGAAGCAGAGAATGATGTCCCCGCTTCCTGGAGCCTCTAGAAAGACTGTGGCCCAGCTAACTCCTTGATTTTGGTTTCCTGATCTCCAGAACTATGAGCCACAGTGCACTGATTCAGAGCTGATTAACTCTTCATGTGCTGCACTGCATCTATGCAACAAAACCCCATCACCTTTACAGAAGACTGGTTCAGGAATAGCCATGTGTTACAATTTTATTAAGTGGAGAGAGGCAGCCCATCTGTTTTCTTAGGAAGCTCTTCTTGCTTATATCATTGACCTGTTAATCAGCCAACCCTGACTTTATCCCATATTTCCCAGGTAGGCAAGTCCATAAAAGACTCATTTTTAGAAGTCACTTTTAAATTATATATTTTTTATCATTTGTATAAATGCCAACAGGTACAGTGGCCAAGCAAGTGCAAGGCACAATTCTGGTCCTAAAGAAACATGGATTTACTGGAATTTGTTACAACATAAATTCAAATCTACAAAAGTAGTATCATATGAGAGAACTGACCTAAGACAAGAGATGCTCAACTTCTAAAAATGAGAGATAAAGACTACTGACAATATATATAGCTTACCTATTTTTTTTAGATTGGGGAAAAAAGTAGCAAAAATAATTGTAGTCATTAATACTCCTTAAATGAGTACTTTGTGACTATGAGCAAGTGACTCATGTGGCTTCCATTGTAAACTTTGCTTAGAACAAGTTCTCACAATAGAAAAAAGTTGGGAAAGCATATGTTGCTTCAAAAATACTCCTTTTGGATAATGTTCCCTAATGAAACACTGTTATACCTTTCAGGAATGCAGTAAATGCAATGTAATTTGGAAAAGATCAATGCTAAGATTGCTTTTTTAAAATACCTGAACCAAATACTTATGAGTGTTCACTAAAGTAAAAGGCAAATAATAAATTGTAACATAGGATCTAACAGGAAAAAAATAAACATAAAGTGGCATGAACCTTGAGAGAAGATTTTATATGTTATCTGAAAGATTCTTGGTAACACAGAAATTAAACTTGAAAACAATTTTGTTACAGGGAAAGAACACTTGTCTCCACATCTTCTGTTCATAGCGAATTATGTGAAATTTCTGGGAGAGAGAAACATATTCTTGTAGAACAAACAATAATTGTTCTAACTAAATGTCTCTTCCAATCAGGCATCCTCAGATAATATTCTGTAATTCTTCATTTGGTGGAGAAGCAAAGTACATGAGTGGATTTCAAAAATGATCTTAAAAAGTCATAGAGTGCTCCAGGGGCAGCCTTTTGAGTGGAGTTGGGGGTGGGTGGGTACAGGCTATGGGTGTCTGGGAGCTGGAAAACACAGGAAAGTAGTAAAGATTCCTTCTATTCTGTTCACTTACCTACTCATCTAATGACTATTAACTACACAATCACAAAAAGTTCTTCTGGAGAACTTTTAATTGCAGATGTTGGAAGGAAACTGGGGAGAAAAATTATTTTTAGTGGCTGATGCTTTTGTTGATTATTCCAACTTTTCAAAAACAGCTTTGATCTATGAACAAAACAAATATTTAGAAGAGGTATCAAGGGAGAAATATGCAGTGTTATTAAGTCGTTTTAGAGTCACTTTCTCAATTAAATCATCATCCAACACTCTGTGATCTACTGCTCCACAGCTCTCTCTCCAGTTCTCATCAATTCCCCTAACCAAACTTGAGATGTAAACACTTTTACAGTTCTGCAAATGAGAGCAACAAGATGTGAAGACCATGCGCGTAAGGTTAAGAAAGTCAGCTGGGTATGTTTATTTGTGGATTCACAAATACACACTGTCATGGGATACAACACATTACAGTGACCTAAAAAGAAAACTTCTCAAATTTGCATCTTACATCAAGAGTTGGCAAACATTTTCTGTTAGGAGCCGGATAGTAAACATTTTTTTACAGCCTCTTTCACAACCACTTGACTCTGCTGTAATACAGAAAGAAATAATCCAAAACAGAAGCCTTAGACAATATGTAAATCAAGGAGCATGACTATGTTCCAATAAAAGCTTACAGATACTGAAATTTCAATTTTAAATTTTCATATATCATGAAACTCCTTTGTTTTCTCTTTCAAGCATTTAAAAGTGTAGTTGTCATTTTCTTAGCTCACAGGTGTACAAAAACATATGGGGGAGCAGATTGGGCCCCACAGGCCACAGTTTGCTGACCCTGTTTTAGACCTAACCCATCTTAATTATCTATGAGCAGTGACAACAGCATAATCCAGATTCTCCAGGTTTCTTCTTCTCCCACTTTTCTTTTTATTTGAAAGGAAGAGTTACAGAGAAAGAGGGAAAATATAGAAGAAGAGAGAGAGACAGAGAGAGAGAGAATCATTTTCCATCCACTGGTTCATTCTCAAATGGCCCCAACGGCCAGGGCTATGATAGGGTCAAGCCAGGAGCACCAGAGCTGCTTCTGGGTCTCCCACGTAGGTGCATGGGACCTAGAATTTGGGTCATCCACTATTTTCCTAGTTGCATTAGCAGGGAGATAGATCAGAAGTGGAGCAGCTGGGTCTCCAACTGGCACTCATATGGGAGGCTGGCATCACAGGTAGCAGCTTAAGTTGCTACACCACAACCAGACCCTCGTTCCCACTCCTTGAGTTGACCATGTCACCTGCATATGTGCAGCATAGGAGAGGAACACAAAATCTGCTTGAAAAGCACTTTGTAAAGATTTCATGAAATGACTTTAAAAAATTCAAAATATGTAAATTATAGTTCTATAACGTATACGTTTTTCATTTGCTGTAAACACTGGAATGACAGAAACAAAAGTGAAGGTTTTTTTTTTTCATATTTCATAGTCAGATTTCTTTCTATAAGCTCCATCTTTCAGTCTCTAATCCAGACAAATCTACAGTAGTTGTTGAAAGTTTTGACTTCTTTCAGTCACCTATCGGTGTGCGAAAGACGTTCTTACTTTAATGTCCTCACCAAACAGCAGTTTCTTCCATCTTGCAGCATGGAGGTTCACTGTGATATTCTGCTACTCATCTTGCCTGGGTGCTGTCAAGCACTTGCAACAGCTGTGCTCAGCTGGTAGTGAGATAGGTGTCTGGACCCAATTGCTGCATGGGGCGGTTAGGCCTCTCTTTCCTTAATCAGCAAGATTTCCTCATGCTAAAGCAGGTTCAGGGTGGGGCGCCAAGTGAATACAGATAAAAGCTTCAAGGCCTCCTGAAGTCTTGGCTTCAGAATTTGCATGACATCATTTCCTCCACACTGTATTGTTCAGAGCCAAGTCAGAAAACCAACCAGGCTTTAGCAGGTTGTAGAAACAGAATCCACCACTTTAAGCAGTAAAGACATATTGGAAATGGCTGTGTATGCAGGGATGGGGAGGGTATGTGGAACAGAGGGGTTTGTGGCTACCAAACAATCCACCATATCATCCTTACTCAGGTGTTTTGGAATCATTAGGCTGACATTATTCCTTTCATTGTAAGGCATTTAGATGTTCATAACTGCATATTAGTAGTAATAACCTTAATGACATGATTATAAAGCTTAACAGTGAAGTTTCAGAACAACACAGTTGAATCAAATCTAAAGGATAGATGTTGTCATAAAATTGGTTTGTTAGCACTTAGCACCTTGGGATGTGGGAAATTCAAGAATATTGCCTGGGGAGTCAATGTAGATGGTGAATATAAGTAAAATGCTAGTAAGAACCTCAAATAAAAAGGGTATTCGAAAAGTTCACAGAAAAATGTATGCATAAATTTCAAAAGATTTTCACCAAATGAACTTATCTTTTATTTTTCCATCAACTTTAAAACATGCCCTTTGTGTCAGGGAAAACTCAAGAGAGATACGTATAGGATTTGGAAGAAAAATATAACCACATTTTGTACAGATTGTAGAGACAATCCAAGATGCTCTACTGTGCCCCATCCAGAAACCCTATTAATAATATTAATAGTAATATTAACTGGTTTCTTCAATCTAAGGTGTCACTTATTCTAAGTTGCAGGCCAATTTATATATGTTTTAGTAACTATAATTATAAAGTGCCACCAATTTTAAGATATATTCTGGGGATGGCCATTAATGCTTTAGTAGTTAAGACACAGATTAGGGTTTCTGTGTCCCATATGGGAGTGCATGAGGTTAATGCTGGGGCTGACTCCTGATTCCAGATTTCTGCTAATGTGGTCTCTAGGAAAGGTGGCATTGAGGGCTGTGGTTGCTGGGTTCCTGCTACCCATGTGAAGACCTCAGCTGAGTTCCCAACTCCTCTATCTTCAGCTCTCAGTCATTGCTGGCATTTACAGAGTGAGACAGTGGATAGAAACTCTTTCTCTGTGTCTTTTTGTCTGTCTTGCTGCTTGAAATAAATATTTTTAAAGATGTATTCATTTATTTATTTGAAAGTCAGAGTTCCAGAGAAGGAAAGGCAGAGACAGAGAGAGAACGAGACCTTCCATCCACTGGTTCATTCTGCAAACAGCCACAGAGCTGGGGTTAGGCCAGGCTGAAGCCAGGAGCTTTATTTGGGTCTCCTATGTGGGTTCAGGGGCCCAAGGACTTGGGCCACCTTCTGTTGCTTTCCCAGGCACATCAGCAGGGAGCTGGACTGGAAGTGGAGCAGTCAGGATTCAAACCAGCATACATATGGAATGCCAGTGCTGCAGGCAGAGGCTTTACCTGCTAAGCCACAGTGCTGGCCTAACAAATTTTTAAAGCTGCATCATGAATTCAGAGATACTTTGTGAGAAAATGTGCTATTTGAGGTGATATAACTTGATAGTAGTAATAACACTACAAACTAAATAGTAATTTGTAGAACCATACCAAGCATTTTTCATACCTATTACATTAGTGCTTACAACAGTCTATGAGATACTTTCTATAATTTTAATTCCTTGTTTGGATGTGGTGACTGTGGCTAAAGAGATTAAGTCACTGGTTCAAGGTCAAATGCAACTACATGCAAAGACAAGACTCTTTCCTTGGTCTCTTTTAACTCAAAGCCAGACCCTTAACTACTAAGCTCTACAGATTTTTCTGCAATCTACTTATTTTCATACATTTTTAGTCTGGAAACATATGTTTTAAAAGCCAATTAATCAACCAACCACATTTCAAAATTTTATATTATGATATTTTTAGAATACTTAGCTAAATAGCAGCAACAAAAATGGTTTGATTTCATGAATTTGCCATTTACCATAAAACACAATTAAACCAGGATAGTAATTCCTTGATAATTTGTCCCTGCTGCTAGAACTTCCCTTACTGAGCTAGGCCTATGTCCAGGTCCAAGGATAAGTCAAGTGACATAATTAAATCACACTCAAGAAAAATGAAATCCTATAAGTCAAAATGGGCTAGATTTCAAAAGTGTTGTATTTAGTCAACACCAGTAGACACATATAATTGCAATTTGATGGCTGGACGATTCTTAAAATTCCTTGTAGATGATACCCCTCAGTATTTCATACGGCCTATCTAAGTCTATTACTGTACTGCAACTTACTTAGATATTAAGTTTGGGGTGTGACTGGGCCATTACTTCCTTCACCCATTCAAATAAGTTTGATAAATTGCCCCTTTATATCAATTCTGATCCCCATTCTGGGAATGCTGAGATAAAACATACTGTCCCTGGCTACAAAGAGTTTACTGTCTAAAAGAAACAAAGAACTGAATAACTGGCTATGGCTGACTTAGATCTGCTCAGGAGAACCTGAAGACATAGGCAATAGATATGTATCCCTCCTGGGTTATCAACTCAGTTTCCCTGATAAACTGATACAGCTGCAGAGTATATAAGAATACATAAGAATTGGAGGTGGTGGTGAGAAATAGCTTGTAAGAAAGATAGGAAAAGCACAGTCACATGAAAGGTAGGCAAGAACGTTCAAAGCAATTGGGGGCATGAACTATTCATCTTCCTCTTTCTGCAGTTTAGACATCTCGCTAAACAGGAGCATCCCCCTAGACCAGTGATAACATATCTAACCCATTTTTTAAATAGCCTCATAGTAATCACAATAATAGAGTTACCTTCTCTGTTCATGCATACTTCTGAATGGCATTCAGATTTTTTCCAGGCTTTTTCAACTACAAATAATGCTGTTATAAACATTCATTTATATGTAATTGTATGCATAGGTGCTTTTATTTCTACTAAGATCAATTCCAAAAACTGACATTGTTGAGTTCAAGGACATTTTGTATTTTAAAAATTGTCAGAGAATCAATTTATCTTCTCACTTGAATTGTAGCTTACAAACCTTATGAAACTTTGCTAATTTTGTAAGCGCAATAATGGCTCCTCATTGTGATTTGTATTATTCTGACCACTGATGAGGTTGCAAATGTTCCTTTTCTGTGATTTGCCTGATTACATCTATTGATTATTTCTCTATTGCCTTTTTCTTGTCATTTTTAGGAGTTCTTTTGAATAGTGAGATTATTAAGCATTACTATGGTTAAATTATACATACTTTTCCTCTGTTTACTTTTACTTTGTAAAGATTTATTAGACTTTTTTGATTTTATTATGTATTTTGCTATAACATGATTTTTAATTTTTTAAATTTCAAAGATTTTTAATTTACAAAAAGGGAACAAATTTCATACATTGCATGTATAGTTTGAAGAGCATAACAAGGGGCCAGCACTGTGGTGTAGTGGGTAAAGCCCCACCTACAGTGCCAGCATCTCATATGGGTGCCAGTTCAAGTCCTGGCTGCTCCACTTCTGATCCAGCTCTTACTATGGCCTGGGATAGCAGTAGATCACCTAAGTCCTTGGCCCCTTGCACCCATGTGGGAGACCTGGAAGAAGCTCCTGGATCCGTTGCAGCCAATTAGGGAGTGAACCAACAGAAGGAAGACCCTTCTCTCTCTCTGCCTCTCCTTCTCTCTGTAACTCTGATTTTCAAATAAATAAATAAATGAATCTTTATTTTTTAAAAAAGGAGCATAAAGAAGAAAATAGCATAACAATATTTCCCACCCTCTCTACCCTCCCTCCTTTTCTTATTTTTCTTTTAGTTTTTATGAGACTTTAGATTTTTTAAATGCATGTTATCTTTGCCTTTATACATTTTTAAATAGTCATTTAATTATTTATTAGAAAGGCAGAGAGAGAGCAAGCGTTATCTTCCATCTAGTGATTTGTTACCCAAATGCCCAAAAAATCTAGGCCTAAGGTAAGCAGAAGTCAGGACCCAGGAATTCTATCCCAGTATCCCATGTGAATGGCAGAAATCCAGGTACTTGGGCCATCCTCTTCTACCTCCCAAGTGTATTATTAGTATGAAGTTGGATCAGAAGTGGAGGGGCCAGGACTAGAATCAGATACTGTCAGGATGCAGGCATCCCAAGCTTCAACTGGCCACAGCACCTGTCCACATTTATAATTTGGTTGTTGTCTTTCTCCAGGAAGCCTCTATATCTTTAAAGTTATTCAAATAATAATTTTAAAACTGAAATTATATAAAATTTATTATAGTAATTTTCACCATTTTACCTAAAATTTAGATCTTTTGTTAACCTTAAAACTTTACATTAGTTTTTTTCTTTTATTTTAAATGAATAACCACCAAACACAGATGATTGGCTCTGATGTCAATACTAAATAAATTGTCTTTTCTATACTTCTGTTCTGAGGACAGAGCTGATGGAGCTGCTAGAACAACACTGTGGAATGCTTCTCAGTCTGGATATATGTGATATTTTTAGGTTGTTGGGAGAAAATGTGCAAGATGGAAAGGAGATTGAATTTTAACATGAGATTTGTATCTATCAGATCTGATTTCTATTCTTCTGTACATTTACCCCCATCTTGAATCCAACGATCATGGAAATGAATTGAATTTGATCCTTTTGTGAATGGACAGTGATTGGTAGGCATGAAAGATGACTTCAATTTAGTCAACTACAGGCTCTCAGGAGCACAATAGATGCTCATGATAATACTTTTAATATTAATCTTGTAATTAGATCTTTGGAATGGTTGCTTATATATAGTCTGAGGATGGGAATTCATATGCGAAAGGTTGTTTTAAAGTTGTAGAGCTTTGTAAGTAGATTGGAAATCTTTTCTTGTTTAATTCAGAAACAGTCAATACACCACCACCTTTGAATGCCAAAATGGCAAAGAAATATACGACTTTCAGCTTTGGTTACCTCAACATTTGATCTGCTGTCAAACAGCAGCTAGGCTGAGACTGGAGGATTATTTTGATAAGGCCATTTCTAAAGACAGAATTCAAAACAGGAACATTATGGTCCCCCCACTAATGTGAAATAAATGGGATCCTGCCAGGCATCCTTGGGGCACTTCTGAAAATCTGTTCTCTTTCAAATTGTACTGCATTATATTTTCTGTGGAATGCTTGGTCCTTGTTTGAAATAGTTTAGAGTAAAAGCTTTTAAGTACAGATTCTTTAGAAGCTGGTGTTGGCTTTTATTAGGAACTGTGGTTTATCCTGGAGAGTAGTTCCTGGGCAAAGCAATGGCTAGAGAATGACCTTGTTTCCATTTTATAACAAACTGAGCAGGCCCACCCGAGGGTGGGAGCTCTGGGCAGGTAGGAGATACAGCAGGAATGCTAAACTCTAGATGTAAGTTTCTGTGTGTGGAGGAGGAAGGGCTTCAAAACCAGCAAGTAGAAGTGAGCAGGGGATCTTTATCTTTATCACAGCTCCTTGCAGAATTCTTAGTCAAGAAGGCCATCAGTTAGCATTAGTGGCTCAAGAGTTAGTCTGACCAGTTGACCTATCCTTGTGAGTATATTTTATCCCAAGAGGACTGCAAGCCTGTTGTCTATTTTAGAGAAGTGGGCCAATGATACTTATTAACCTCTGTAGTCCAAGCATGCAAGGCATGGAATCTGATTCAAGGATGGCAGCAATTGCTAACGTCTATTTATTTGTTAATTCAACTTTACTATGTCCTTAAAATGTACATGAAGTTGTGGTAGTCACTACAGAGAATACAAAAATGAATAACAATCAAGCAGTTATTGATGACGGGCATGCTTTGAAGTTAGAATATGGTAAACAGGAAATAAACAAGGCACTGCTGATTTTGAAAAGCAAAGAATATTCAGCTGATGGTAAATTCTTAATAAATGAGTTATTTGAAGTTGACATTGACAGGAAGAAATGAATCAAGGGTTCCCAGGTGGAAACAGAAAAACTGGTTACTGCTAGGAAAGAGGTAAGCATTCATTCTAACATTTGCTCTGGTAATCACCAACTCCATTCAAAGTGTCACATTTCCTGCTGGGGAGACAAAGTTGAAACAGACATTGACTGTACACCAGAGATGCATCCATATATAAATATAAGATAGAAAGTAATGCATCACACAGAAAATATAGATACCGGTTCTGAGAATTGCATTGGAATTTACAGAGATGATATCTGGCATGATAGGATAGGCATTTTGGAGACACTTAAGATAAATCTTACAGAATTTTTGCTGTTATCTCATTTTAACATTAAAAAAACCCTGAAAGGTAGACATTACAAGAAACCCAAGGTTTAGTATCACTGTTTTACAAATGAGGAAACTGAAGCCAAGAGAGAAAGGTTTTTGTTACTATTTTTGGTTGTAGTTTTGTTTCATTCCCCAAAATGTAATTTAATAAGTCTTTTTAAACATGGTCTTGGCACACTCTCGTTTTGAGCTGATTAGCAGTTAATTTATGTCTTAGTAAATGAACCCATGGCCCCTAAACATGTAAAAATGATTTTATTAAATCATTTTAAGAGTTAGGAATACCTCCAAACCATAGAAAGAAAGTAAAGAAAACAAGGGAATATAAATCTTTTTAATAAAACAATGTGTTTCAACTTGGGATCAGGGATTGCTTGCTTCAATCTACCACATTAGTCTATTACACAGCATGGAAGATGATGCTTCCTTGGCCTTTATTTAATGGTCAAGGCAAAATGGATTCTGAAATTGTTCGAAGCTTGATTTTTTTCATGTATCAAGTGAGAAGTAATAAAATCTTCTCTGCTTACAAAAATCACACAAAGGTAAGATATTAAGAGATCCATGGTAAACATTCCAAATTCAGTGCCATGACGTAAAGTTTAAAATTCATTGTGGTACAATATGCTTGTTTCTGAAACACTGAAATATTCCAATATGTCACAAACAGTAATACTGCACTATCACTGATTTATTCACATTTCCCTTGGAGTTAGTATTTTCACGTAACTTTGAAAGGTAAAAATGATAAATTTTGTTGTAATTTTTCAGAGCTGCCTAGTTCAACATCACAAATATAAATATCAGTGTATATATATACTGAGATAATTTAAGAGCTCCTGGAGGACTTAAGAATTGGTTTTATAGATGTTGGTTTCACTAGCAGTACTACTGTACTTCACACACTTTACAACATGTTTACATACACTGCTTAAAAACAAAGGCAAAAAAAGAAAAAGAAAAAAGATAAAGGAACACAATTTGTTAGTAATCAAGTAGTTCTTAATGTTATTTTGCAACTTCTTTCTTCAAAACCATCACTTGGAGGGACCAGTGTTGTGGCATAGTGTGTAAATTCACCACCTGCAGTGCTGGTGTCCCATACAGGTGAAGGTTTGAATCCCGAAGGTTCCACTTCCGATCTAGCTCTGCTAATGTGCCTGAGAAAGCAGAGAAGAGTGGCCCAAGTCCTTGGGTCCCTTTACCCATGCAGGAGACCCAGAAGTTCCTGGCTCTGGGCTTCGGCATGGCCCAGCCCTGGCCTTGGTGACCATTTAGGGAGTGAACTAGCAGATAAAAGATTTCTCTCTGTCTCTCCCTCCCTCTCTAACTCTGCCTTTCAAATAATGAAAATGATTCTTGAAAAAAAAGAATCACTTAGAGTTAAAATAGTTGGAACTTGGCCGGCGCCGCGGCTCAATTGGCTAATCCTCCGCCTTGCGGCACCAGCACCCCAGGTTCTAGTCCCAGTTGGGGCGCCGGATTCTGTCCCGGTTGCCCCTCTTCCAGGCCAGCTCTCTGCTGTGGCCAGGGAGTGCAGTGGAGGATGGCCCAAGTGCTTGGGCCCTGCACCCCATGGGAGACCAGGAGAAGCACCTGGCTCCTGCCTTTGGATCAGTGCGGTGCGCCGGCCACAGCACGCCGGCCGCTGCGGCCATTGGAGGGTGAACCAACAGCAAAAGGAAGACCTTTCTCTCTGTCTCTCCCTCTCGCTGTCCACTCTGCCTGTCAAAAAAAAAAAAAACTTAAAAAAAAATAGTTGGAACTCTTGTTGGTTATTTACTGTCCATGCTAGTTTTTATTATGTCCAATCACATGTTGCATATTTGTGTTGAAAATTTGCTGTAATAAAATAGAACTTCCTGAGATTAAAAAAGGAGGGGAAAACTGGATTCTTAACTTTTTATTTATTTGAGAATTTGAGAGCTCAAAACTACTGGTTCACTCTTCAAATGCCCACAACTGGGACTTGTCCAGGGCCAAAGTCAAGAATTGGGAATCCATTCCAGATCTCCCAAAAGGGTTTCAGGAAGCTAATTACTTCAGCCATAGCTGCTGCCTCCCATAGCCCGCATTAGCAGGAAGCTGGAATCAGGAGCTGGAGTCAGATATGGAAGTCAAGTGCTATGTCTGATGTGGGATGCAGGCGTCATAACTGACATCTTAAATGCTAGGCTAAATGCTTGCCCCAACTATGTAGATATAAATTTGTCTGTTGGCAATATTTTCTCCAAATATTGGACTTCTTATGTAATAGAATACGATATGGATAATAATTCCCGTTGTGGCTTGAACACAGGTAAAAACAAAAAGCACAAAGTACACAGTAGCTCCCACAGCTAGTGCTATTACACTCTCTTCACCTCCTCCTCCTCCTCTTTTTCTTCCCCTTCCTCCTTTTAATTGCTCTTCTTTAAATTCACTTTGAGTTAGGAAATCTAATCCTTCAACTAATATAGACCTAGCAAAAATAAATTTATTTAACACAGAACTGTATAAGGCTAAAGTGAACAAACCAATCCTAATCCCATTTAATACAGAAAACCTTCAATATGAGAACCACCACCGCTCCCCCAGGAGATCCCCGTGTGTGTGTGTGTGTGTGTGCAGGCAGTCTGGTAAGTGCCTTCTGATGTATAAATATAAATCCAGAAAAGACACCTAAATAATCTTGGCCACATTTGCTATCACAATGCTCAGTGAGAAGGCTTGAAAGACTTGATTTTTAGAGATGGGATTTTTGTGGTTAATAAGTGCTTCTGAGCATCAACATCTTTGACTTTTAAGGGAAAGAGCCTCACTGTAATTTCAATATCAATGTCAGCTTAAGAAAACACACCTGGATATAGTAAAATATAATTATATACAATGAGGCTAGTAGAGAAAAGGTATATTAATCTTGTTGCTAAAAATAACCATGAAGTAGTTTCACATAATGTGCAAGTACCCAAAGCATGCTACAGCTGAGAACCATACTACATTTCTGAAGGCTGGGGAGCCTGCTAGTAACATGCAGAGAAAAACTCTGCTCCAAACCAGAATGAACATGATGTCTGTAACATGGGAGTTGGGAAAACAACTGTAATTGCACATGTCATTAAAAGGCCCACCAGATACAGCTGTGCAACTGGGAGGCAGTATGACTCAAATAGTAGAGCTGATGAATCTGAGAAAGTACTTGAGAGGTGATTATCAGTTTTGAATGTGTGTAGTTGCTCAATTCCCATTAATAAATCCTACATAGTGGCAGGTACTTGGCCTAATGGATAAACTGCTAATTGAGATGCGCACATGCCGTTATCAGTGTCTGGGTTTGAGTAACAGCTATACTCCCAATCCCAGCATCCTGCTAATGCACGCCCTGGGAGGCAGTAGGTGATAAGTCAAGTTATCCAAGTGCCTGCCACCCACATGGGAGATGAGGATTGAGTTCCAGCATTCTGGTTTCAGACAGGTTCAGCCCTGGCTATTGCAAGCATATCTCCACCTCTCTCTTTCTTCCTCTCTCTCCTCTCTCTCCTCCCTCTACCCCCTCCCTTTCCCTTTCTATTGCTGTCACTCAAATAAAATTTAAAAATAAAAATAAGAAAGTACATCTTATAGCCTTTCACATTTTCATTTGCCAACTCTTTAATACATATCATACCTTAACTATCCAAAAGTTTCTTAATATTAGGGTAAAGTATTTATTTATTTATTTATTTGAAAGGCAGATTTATAGAGAGGCAGAGGCAGAGAGAGAGAGAGAGGTCTTTCATCCGCTGGTTCACTCCCAAAATGGCCTCAACAGCTAGAGCTGAGCCAATACGAAGCCAGGAGCCAGGAGCTTCTTCCCGGTCTCCCACGTGGGTGCAGGGGCCCAAGCACTTGGACCATCCTCTACTGCTTTCCCAGGCCATAGTAGAGAGCTGGATTGGAAGTAGAGCAGCTGGGACTGGACCCACACTCAAGGGATGCCAGTGCTGCAGGCCTAGGCTTAGCCCACTGGCCCCAGGGTAGAGTTTTAAAGACTAAAAAAATATTTAGTGGGAAAATTACTGAATTGTGTGTAATATCCTGATCTATTCACCCGTCTGAGTTCCAGCAGGTAATAAAGTTTGAAAGTATTGCCTTAGGGCTTTTGCCACTGCTGAGATGTGAAGTAGTCTTTTCCTCTAGGCATATGAGAAACCAGTAATTTCTTGGTTAGGCTATGAGCCATTCCTGGAAGGGCAGGTGGCAATACACTATCATTATTGTGGAGAGGGGAATCTAAGAGAATGGGAAGTGACCAAGTTTCACTGGGTCCCTGAGTCGAACTTCTTGGCTTTATTCATGCACACACCCCAGATTTGGGGAGTGAGAACAGGAAAGACTCAGGGGAATGGCTTAGTGTGCCTCAGGGGTACAGCTGAAGAAGACACACCTAGTGCAAATATCCCAGAGCCAGATACATGGAACCAGAAGGAACTTCATAGGCCAAGATGTAGTAGCTGTCCTGGGGGAAGGGGTACTTCAGAGAACTGATGCCATATTAAGAGTGTACAATATTCAGAACCCGATGGATTCATGACTTTTAGAAGTAAAGTCAAAGCAAGAACCTGAATCCTTTAAGCCCCTCTGTGTGACAGGCTCACCCTTCAACTTTTGCAGTTAAGGTTATTTTTAAAATTCTAATCCCATTGCTGCTAAAGGTTTCACCCCTTGGAATTCCAGCTGCAAAATCTATTTTTCACCAGTAGAAACAGGGAAGAATTTATATTTTTATGACTCACTTCCTAGAGACTCTGAACAACAACAACAACAACAACAACAACAACAAAAAAAAACAAACCACAACCGTGTAGTATGCCAAGTCTTCTCCTAGTTGTTGGGAAGTGTCCTATCACCTACACACAAACATGACTGTTAGGTGTCCTTCATTTCATGAGGTTTGAGAATAGACAAGAGGGAGTCTGTTACCTATTTCCACAACTTCAACAATCCCAAACAAAATAATAAACAAGTCCATTGACAGAGCTGATAATTTAATTGAAATGTTGCATTTTTTTATGCTTTTGCAAGGAGTAGCAGCAAAATATTTAGCAACGGAATTGTTTCACATGGATTAGGATTTTTTAAGCACAACATATTTTTGATTTACCAGAATAACAATTACATAATCAATTCAGTAATTAAATATAATAATGCTTTGGCTGTTTCCCCTCTTGTTTGTTAAGGAGTATATGCCAATTTTATTGAGGTATGATCTATATATAATAAAATTTACTAATGTTATACATATAACTGTATGATTTTTTTAAATGTCTTTATTTTTTATCTATTTGAAAGCTAGAGAGACATACAGAGAGATCTTTCATCCATTGCTTCATTCCCTGAATGTTTACAACATCCACAGCTGGTCAGCCTGAAGCCTGGAGCCAAGGACTCATCTGGATCTCCCATGTGGTGGTAGGAACTCAAGCACTTGGGTACCTGCTGTCTCTAAGGATCTGCAATGGCTGGGAGCTGATATTTAGAACAGAGCCAGGTTTCAAACCCAGGCACTCTGATATGCGATGCAGTTGTCCCCAGAGGCATCTCAACTGCTTGGCCAGACACCCACCACATGCTTTTTGATAAGTGTATGGAGTCTTGGAATGCAACCACAACTGTGGTGTAGAATGCTTGAACCACTGTGGAAGTATCCTCTAGATTTTGTTATACATGCCCTCCCCTATCGCTAGCTTTGGCAGCCTCTTACTTGTTGTGTTTCCTTTTCTCTTTCATTTTGGAGGAACACTTGACACAAGACTACCCCAGTTTCTCAATGAAGATTACAGCACTGCTGACTAGAGGAATAAGACTGGGCAGCAGACCTCCAGAACATTTTCATCTCACATATTTGAAATTTATTTTTTTTAATTATTTAAGGTATAAAAATTTCATGCATTTTATGTATACAGAATTAGGAAATAATGACACTTCCCAATCCTCCCTCCCTCCTGCCCATGTTCCTACCCTTCTTCTGCTTCCTTCCTCTACTGATTCTTCTCTTAATTTTTACAAAGATCTGCTTGCAGTTGACTTTATACGCATTAGATTAACCCTACACTAAAGAAGGACTTCAACAAGTAGTGAGAAGAAAAAAAAAAAAATCACTGTTCTTCAATAGTTGAGATAAGGGCTACAAACCCTCGAATCTCAAAATGTCAATTTCACTCCTAATATTACATATTTTTTTGTACTCTATCAGTTACCACAGATCAGGGAAAAAATATGGTGGGACTGTTAGGTAGGAAGTCAGGAATTAGCCTATGTGTGTGTGAGAAGGGCCTGAAGACCAGAACCTACTGTGGAAGCTCCAGAAGCCCAGCATTTTGCATTTCAAAGTCCTGCCCAGACCCTGATAACCTTCCACGTGGTCCCAGCCCCTACCCACAAAGGAAAGCTCTGGAGAGAATTCTCTCTTGGGACCAAATGGGTTACCTGACCTGATGACATGGAACAATAAAACCTTCACATACGCCCTAAGGGAAGCCCCTCTAATCCACCCTGCACTAGGAAATCTGGGGAAGAGTTTGCTAATTTTTACCCCACAAACTCTTTTTTTTTTTTTTTTTTTGACAGGCAGACTGGATAGTGAGAGAGAGAAAGGTCTTCCTTTTTGCCATTGGTTCACCCTCCAATGGCCGCCGCGGCCGGCGCATCGCGCTTATCCGAAGCCAGGAGCCAGGTGCTTCTCCTGATCTCCCATGCCGGTGCAAGGCCCAAGGACTTGGGCCATCCTCCACTGCCTTCCCTGGCCACAGCAGAGAGCTGGCCTGGAAGAGGGGCAACTGGGATAGAATCCGGCACCCCAAACGGGGCTAGAACCCAGTGTGCCGGCGCCGCTAGGCGGAGGATTAGCCTGTTGAGCCACGGAGCCGGCCTAACCCGACAAACTCTTCTGCTAGGACTCTCCATCCTTTTTTCCTGGTGAGATGGGGAGGTAGGTAATCAGACTCCCTTAAAAACTGGGAGTCTAAACTAGGACTGTGCACTCAGCCCTGTGCTCTCAACTGAGCTGCCCACCTGGCCTGCCCACATGGATTCTCTGCAATCAACCGTGTAACCTCGCTCTCCCCAGTCCGAGTGACAGGGCACTCTATCTGTCCCATCCATTCTGACGAATGCCCTATTCCCCATAAAACCTTATTGCTTAACTCTCTGTTTCATGCCTGAATTCTTTCTTACGTGAAGACAGCTTCCACAGCTCTTTTCTCCAGGGACAGGACTGGCTTATTTCAATAAGTGTAATAACTTCCAGTTGCATCCATTTTGTTGCAAAAGACAAGATTTCATTTTTTTTATGGCTGAGTACATATACTATAATTTCTTTATACAATCATCAGTTGATAGACATTTGGGTTGACATTTGAAATCTTATTGGTTCATTAGCAACTACCAATTTCTCCCTCTTCCCAGCCCTTTGCAACCCTTCATTCTATCCTGCTTCTTTAAGTTTGACTATTCAGAGACTTACAAAAAGGAACTTTAAAAAATTTTCTTAGAATGATGGAATTAAAAGATAAAAATGAAAAATCTGAACTTTATATCTCAACATAAGCTCCATCAAGTTCAGACACTTTTCCAAGTGATGATAAAAAAGTCTATGCCCAAAGAACTGAGAGCTCTGACAGTTTAGCCATGTAAATGCAGTCTTCCTTACATTATTAACTGAAGAAATCTAGGTGCCCTTTAAACATGTTTTAAGATTAAAAAACAGAACGAAGTCACAAGGAGCCAAATTAGAGCTGTAAGGTAGATACCTAATGGTTTTCTATTGATACTCCCATAAATTTGTCCTTGTTTCATGAGAGGAATGAGTGGGATCACTGTCAGGGTGCAGGACTCCTTACAAAAGTTTTCCTAGATTTTCTGCAAAAGCGTTGTCTAATTTTCTTAAAATACTCTCCTAACAAGCACGTTATTGTTCTTTGTCCCTCCAGAAAGTCACCAAGCAATGCCCATCTTAAAAAGCTGTTACTATGCATTTTCACTCTTTACTGGTCCAGCTTTGGTTTCCAAGGACCACTTCTATTTCTTGGTAGCCATTGCTTTCACTGTGCTTTGTTCATGGTTACACTGCAAAACAAAACAAAACAAAAAAAATTCTGCAAAAGAAAAAAATGCTTCAGAGTCTCCATCTCACTTGTTTAAAATTTTCATTGAATTCAATGCTCTTGCCTGCAGTTTATCTGGGTGCAAAGGTTTTGGCTATCATTGAGCAGAAGTTTGTTTCATTTCAATTAGATAACAGAAACAATCCAGAGGGCTATTGTCACTGTGATGTTGGCTATTGTCTTGCAGATAATCGTCAGTCCTCTGTAATTTGGGCATAAACAAAATTATTCTTTTTGTTCACAAATTAATATGGATGATCTACCACTGCTGACTTTATCTTCATCATTGTTCTGGCCCTTCTTAAAATGAGATATCCATTTATAAACTGCTGATTTCTTTGCATCATTGTCCTCATAAACCTTTCATAAAGTAGATTTCACCATTCTTCCACACAAGCTTCACCATAAATTTGATGTTTGTTCTTGCTTCAATTTTTTAGCAGAATTCATGTTGCTTTGACAGGGGATCTTTTCAGTTACTTTATTCTCCTTAGTGCCTCAAACTAGATCCTGTTCAGACATGTTATAACTAGTTAGAACAAATTTATTTTGGTGCAAAAACAGAAAGATTCAAATGCATGCATTGCTTTTTTCAAAATACATGTTTTCTTTGACTATTTTGAAATGATACAACATGAATTAGCCAAAATTTTAGTTGAAAAGTCAGAACAAAATTTAGGGTTGTACACATTCTCTAAACTACATTAATAGGGACAAGAGAGGGAAAGGAGAGATGGAGGGGAAGGCAATATTATATTCTTAAATTATATCTATGAATTACATTGAATCTGTTAAAAACTAAAAACTAAAACTAAACAATTAAAATAATGGGGAAAATTACATTATACCCATAAATATATAAAATTGTTATTTATCAGTTAATTTTTAAAAACTTAATTAGGTGAACTGCAAGGACTAAAGGGCCTGGCATCATGGTGCAGGAGGTTAAGTCACTGCCTGTGATGAAGGCATCCCATATGATCACATGTCTAAATTCTGGATGCTCTACTTCTGATCCAGCTACCTGCCAATGTGCCTGAGACAGAAGCAGAAGACAGCCCAAGTGCTTGGGCACCTGCCACCCACATGGGAGACCTAGATAGAGTTTCAGGCTTCTGGCTTTGACTCGGCACAGGCACGGCCGTTGCAGGCATTCAGGGAGGAAACTAGCAAACGGAATATCAGTCTCTCTCTTTCTCTCTAACTCTGCCTTCCAAAGAAATAATATATAAATCATATTTTTAATGATATATAACCAAATACAATGTTTGGTAATTTCAATTTTGTTTTAGCAAAACAGTATATTGTAAATATTCTTCCAGGCTACAAAAATTATTGAGATCATCACTAATAATCACACAATGTTCCCTTGCAAATGTGGAACAATTTACTGAACCATCATCCTAATGTTAATCACTTAAATATCTCCATCTTTCCCCACTTAAACAATACAATGAACTTCTTTTTATGTTTTTCTGATTGTTTTCTTTTAAGACATTTCTAGAACTGAAATTTCTAGTAAAATTTCCAGTAAAATGCACAGTTTCAATTTTTTAAAATATATTGCAAAACTGCTCTTAAAAAAATATGTGGTTACTAACAACACTTCTTCATTTGGTATTCAAACTTTAACAATCTAACTTGTAAAAACATGAAATGTGTGTTCTCATGACCTCTATAGAGAAACTGACCAGTTTTCATATGTATTGATCACATATTTTTCTTTTAGTTATCTGCTGTCCATTTTTGTGTTGTTCTGCTCATCTGTATATATAAATAATATTGACCTTGGGTTTTAAATGCTAGATAACAATAAAGTGGGGTTTTTTTGTTTGTTTGTTTGTGGAAAAAAATCAACTGTATCAAAGACGTAGGTGTAAAAGAAAAGTCACAACATTTCCTGAAGGAAATGAGCAATATTTATAATTTGGTGTTGGCGAAAGATTTCTTAGATTTCATAAAAGGCATTAATCATAAAAGATAAACTCAATAAATTGATAAATTCAGTAAAAATTTTCATTTTTTTTCAAAAATTTTCCTTAAGAAAATGACAAGTAAACCACAGAATGGAAGAAATTATTTCTAATATATATATATATATATATAACATAACTAACATGAAGTTTTATCAAAAGTTGATCAAAATAGTGCAGGAGATGATATAGCATTTAAATATAATTGTCACAAATAAACAAATATTCACATGAAAATAAATGGGTACAAGAAGAGCTTCTCAATATCAGTAGTCATTAGGAAAATGTAAATTAAAGCTCTAATGAAACACAATAACCGTGTTCTAAAATGGCTAAAATGAAAATTTCTGAAAATGACTACTGCTAGTGAGGACATGGTAAAACCAGAACTCTGAACATATTGCTAGGGAGAGTACAAACTTTGCAACCAATTCAGTTTGGACATTTCCTGTGAGGTTAAATAAACATTTAATAAATGACCCAGCAGTCTAAGTATTTATTTATACAGGAGGAGAGAAAACATAGATATACAACAAGACTTGTTCATGAATATTTATAGAAATCTTTATTTAAAATACTTATGGGCCGGTGCTGTGTCTTAATGGGTAAAGTCACCACCTACAGTGCTGGCATCCCATATGGGCACTGGTTCAAGTCCCAATTGCTCTACTTCTGATCCAGCTCTCTGCTATGGTCTGGGGAAGCAGTACAGTAGAAGATGGTCCAAGTTCTTGGGCCCCTGCACCATAACAGGAGACCTGGAAGAAGCTCCTAGCTTCTGGCTTTGGATTGGCCCAGCTCTGGCCACTGCAGGCATTAGGAGAGTGAACCAGCAGATGGAAGACCTCTCTCTCTCTCTCTCTGCCTCTGTAACTTTGCCTTTCAAATGAATAAAAAAAAGCTTTAAAAAAGCTTTAAAATGCTTTTAAAAAGCTTTAAAAATAAAATAAATAAAAGAAAATACTGAAATTCTTAAGACTAGAAATCTGTTACCTGTCCTTAAACAATTACCAGATAAATTGTAATAAAGAAATTCTAGACAGGAATAAAGAGCAAAAAGCAAACCCCTTGTTATCATAACCACTCCATGTGTCAAAATTTTCCTGGAATATATCTTTTTTTTTAACTTTTATTTAATGAATATAAATTTCCAAAGTACAGCTTATGGATTACAATGGCTTTTTCTCCCCCCATAATTTCCCTCCCACCCACAACCCTCCCCTCTCCTGCTCCCTCTCCCCTTCCATTCACATCAAGACTCATTTTCAATTCTCTTTATATACAGAAGATCAATTTAGTATATATTAAGTAAAGATTTCAACAGTTTGGACCCACACAGAAACACAAAGTGAAAAATACTGTTTGAGTACTAGTTATAGCATTAAATCACAATGTACAGCACATAAGGACAGAGATCCTACATGAGGAGTGAGTGCACAGTGACTCCTGTTGTTGACTTAACAAATTGACATTCTTGTTTATGGTGTCAGTAATCTTGTCACAAGTTGCCAAGGCTATGGAAGCCTTTTGAGTTTGCAGACTGTGATCTTATTTAGACAAGGTCATAGTCAAAGTGGAAGTTCTCTCCTCCCTTCAGAGAAAGGTACCTCCTTCTTTTTTTTTTTTTTTTTTTTAATTTTTGACAGGCAGAGTGGACAGTGAGAGAGAGACAGAGAGAAAGGTCTTCCTTTTGCCGTTGGTTCACCCTCCAATGGCCGCCACAGTAGCGCGCTGCGGCCGGCGCACCGCGCTGTTCCGATGGCAGGAGCCAGGTGCTTATCCTGGTCTCCCATGGGGTGCAGAGCCCAAACACTTGGGCCATCCTCCACTGCACTCCCTGGCCACAGCAGAGAGCTGGCCTGGAAGAGGGGCAACCGGGACAGGATCGGTGCCCCGACCGGGACTAGAACCCGGTGTGCCGGCGCCACAAGGCGGAGGATTAGCCTGTTGAGCCACGGCGCCGGCCGGTACCTCCTTCTTTGATGACCTGTTCTTTCCACTGGGATCTCATTTACAGAGATTTTTCATTTAGGTCATTTTTTTTTTTTTTTTTTTTTTTTTTTTTTGCCAGAGTATCTTGGCTTTCCATGCCTGAAATACTTTCATGGGCTTTTCAGCCGGACCTGGAATGTATCTTAATAATTATTCATTAAAAAGCCATAAAATAAAAAATTCTACAAGGTATTATCAAGGATGTAAAGATTAAAAATAATTTTCTTTTTTTTTAAAATTTTTTTACTTATATCACAGGTAGAGTTAGACAGTGAGAGACAGAGAGAAAGGTCTTCCTTTTCCATTGGTTCACCCCCAAATGGCTGCTATGGCCTGGCGCTGCGCCTATCTGAAGCCAGGAGCCAGGTGCTTCCTCCTGGTCTCCCATGTGGGTGCAGGGGCCCAAGCACTTGGGCCATCCTCCACTGCCTTCCCGAGCCACAGCAGAGAGCTGGACTGGAAGAGGAGCAACCGGGACTGGGACCTGGCGCCCATATGGGATGCTGGCGCCACAGGCGGAGGATTAGCCAAGTGAGCCACAGTGCTGGCCCCCAAAAATAATTTTCTTGCAATTTCCGTGTTTATATATGAAAACACTGAGCATTATATTCACATATATAATCGGACAATGGAGTGAAGAAGACTGAAAACTTTGATATGGAAGTATTGCTGAATTATTGAAACTCTATATGCCGGCAATCACATTGTGTTCTACCCCTAAAAATATTTTTAACAATCTTGTTGAAGTCAAGAATTGAGAGTCAACTGATTTGCAAAAAGGTTTTGTTATTACATAACTAGAGTCATTAACTTCTTTGGCACCACAACCAATGCTGCTAATTGTCCCTTGATTTGCTATCCTAGAGAGTTTTATGGGGGCAAGGCACTATAGTTGACTCTAGATGTTTAAGAGGTGAGTCCTTCTTTCATAAGGTATGGGCAAGGATATTTGAAAACAGAACACACCTGGAATACTTCCAGAAAGACCAATTTTAAAAATAATAATACATTTGAGAGTTGAGGAGCTAAAATTAGCTTCTTTAATCTTTTTATTTTTTTTTAAGATTTATTTTATTTATTTGAAAGAGTTATAGAGAGAGGCAGAGACAGGGAGCGAAGTCTTCCATCCACTGGTTCACTCCCCAGATGGCCACAATGGCCAGAGCTGCACCGATCCAAAGCCAGGAGCCAGGAGCTTCTTCCTAGTCTCCCACGTGGATGCAGAGGCCCAAGGACTTGGACCATCTTCTACTGCTTTCCCAGGCCATAGAAGAGAGCTGGATTGGAAGAAGAGCAGCCAGGACCAGAACCGGCACCCATTGAGATGCTGGCGCTTCAGGCCTGGGCTTTAACCCGCTAAGGAATCTTTGAATACAAGACAATTTAGGCAAGATAAAAATTGCAACAAGTTCAATTAATTGCATAATTCTTTCCTTTAGCGAATTTTCAAAATATTTCTAGGTCTTAGTCATAAAAGATTCTCTAGTGACTGTAATAGCAGTCGTTTAGAAACTGTCACCTCTAGATCTGTGGCTTTATTGATTTTCCATTGCTTTTATGTTTGAGGTACTGAAGTCAGAAACAAAATGAATATCATGTTAAATGGGTGACTGATAAGGGATTATTTTCTCTGAAGAATTCTGAAGAAACATTGTAATTCTGAATAGGATAAGATTAAACCATAATTATTGAGTTCTGTAATTTCTACAGTACTATTTAGTACAAAAAGATCCTATAATTACTAAGAATTGGCTAAGAATAAAATGACAGATAATATGAAAAGTTATAAATTGAAGAATTACTTTAAGGAATAAAAGTCAGTACAAAATAATTAAAACTTAGTGGAAGGGCATGGGGATAGAGTAGTGGTTAGGATACTGAAAACCAGTGGACATCAAAGGAAATTCTATCTGGAAAAAAAAAAAAGAACCCTCCTACAATCTCTGCTTAAATCATCACAAAATACAATGGGATAATTTTATGAGGAAATATGTAAAATATCCAGTCAGAAGCATTTTGGAACACCTTAATCTAGCTTTTATTTCTTCCGCTTGCTGCCTGTACACACTAATACAACATCCCATTGTCCCTATCTCCACTGTTTCATTTTACAGTAGTCAAAGCCAATTAAAGTTCTCTGTACATTTCAATAAGCAGACTTCAAAGAAATTGAAAATGATTTATCAATAAAACTAGAAAAACACAAAACAGACACATTCAGAGTGTTTTTTCAAAAAATCAGCATATATATCTTAAGATCAAGGGTAACCAAAATTCCTAACTAAGGAGGTAAATATTTTTTGTTTTTGTTAAAGAATTACTAGAGTTATTGTCAGTGAAAAGACAATAAAGGTTCTGGGAAAATCTGTTTCTTAAAACTTTTCCTACTTGGTGGTTTAAAAACATTTTTTTAAAATGAATGACCTAAATGAAAGATCTCTGCGAGTGAGATCCCAGTGGAAAGAACGGGCCATCAAAGAAGGAGGTACCTTTCTCTGAAGGGAGGAGAGAACTTCTACTTTGACTATGACCTTGTCTAAATAAGATCGGAGTTGGCGAACTCAAGAGGCTTCCATAGTCTTGGCAATTCATGACAAGAGCCTAGGGTTATTACTGGCGCCATAAATAAGGGTGTCAATTGTTAAATCAACAACAGGAGTCACTGTGCACTTACTCCCCATGTAGGATCTCTGTCCTTAATGTGTTGTATTATCTGAATTAATGGTATAACTAGTACTCAAACAGTACTTTATGCTTTGTGTTTCTGTGTGGGTGCAAACTGTTGAAATCTTTACTTAATGTATACTAAATTGATCTACTGTATATAAAGATAATTGAAAATGAATCTTGATGAAGAATGGGATGGGAGAGGGAGCGGGAGATGGGATGGTTGTGGGTGGGAAGGAGATTAAGGGTGGAAAAAGCCACTATAATCCAAAAGTTGTACTTTGAAAATTTATATTTATTAAATAAAACTTAAAAAAAAAACATTTTTAAAGAAGAGGTGGCAGTTTTGATTAAGTCAGAAATAATAAGTTCAGTACGTCAGTCTACTTCCATACTGTAGAATGATCTATTGAGGTCATTAAAATTAGTAAAGAGGCCGGCGCCGCGGCTCACTAGGCTAATCCTCCGCCTTGCGGCGCCGGCACACCGGGTTCTATTCCCGGTCGGGGCACCGATCCTGTCCCGGTTGCCCCTCTTCCAGGCCAGCTCTCTGCTGTGGCCAGGGAGTGCAGTGGAGGATGGCCCAAGTCCTTGGGCCCTGCACCCCATGGGAGACCAGGATAAGCACCTGGCTCCTGCCATCGGATCAGCACGGTGCGCTGGCCGCAGCGCGCCTACCGTGGCAGCCATTGGAGGGTGAACCAACGGCAAAAGGAAGACCTTTCTCTCTGTCTCTCTCTCTCACTGTCCACTCTGCCTGTAAAAAATAAAAAAAAATAAATAAAAACAAAAAAAAATAAAATTAGTAAAGAAAGTACCAAAGTTTTCAAGTGGTTCAGATCTTACTTTTTAGAAATTTGCTGTCCTATTTCCTTAGAGTTCTGGAATGTCACTTTGTCATGTTATAAATGTCCCACAAGGCAGCTGTGGAAAAAAAAATGACACACACAAGAAAAATGGGAACTTCTCAGAAACACAAAATACGAAGGAACTTCAAAAGTTCATGGAAAAACAGAAATAAAACAGATTACGGTGGTATAAACTTTTTTGAAATGCATGCATAATGTTTTCATAATATACTTTCACATGAACTTATTGAAGAACTTTCATATAGAAGTGAAACTTAACTCAGAGTTGGAGTAATGGATTTTGCGCTTTTATTATTGGCTTAATCATGTGACTCTTAAACTGACATTTCATAACTGTGAGTGTTAATTTCCTCATCAGTAAAAAGGAGTGCTGAAATTAATTTCCTCAAATGCTTACTCAAGGATCAACTGAAAATAGGACTGTGAAGTGCTTCATTAAATGATAAAGTATAAAACAAAAGGAAGAGTATCTACTATACAATTTCATTTACATGAAGTTCAAGAAAGGTAAAATTGACGTAGAGTGATACAAATCAGAACAATGATCATGGGAGCTGGGCTTTGACTGGAACGGAGCACAACTTAGTTTATTATTAAGCTCAACTGAGTATTAGTTTGAATATTCAAGGCTGATAAACATTCTATATGATTATTTAGGTAGTAATTAAAAGTATGTATATGTTTGTAAGTCTCCAAGAAGTACACTTAAGATTTAAATTAAACATTAATAACATAATGAAAATATTATTGCTGTGATATGCACTTGTCCTTCTTGGTATGGCCAAAGAGGTCTGATACTCTGCCTTTCTATTTTTCTGTTCATAGCTCTGCCACTCCATTCTTCCCTTAACCAATATTTGAGACAATTATCATTCCCTGAGTACTACACGTATTTGTCTCTTCATAGTTGAAAAGAAAGTATAAAATATCCACCTCTGTTTATTTATATTTGTTTCTACATTGCCCAGCAAACTTCAAATCTCCTATTAAAAGAGAGCTCATGGGGCTGGCGCTGTGGCATAGTAGGCTAAACCCCCACTTCTGGTGCCAGCAAACCATATGGGTGCCGGTTCACGTCCCAGCTGCTCCTTTTCCAATCCAGCTCTCTACTCATGGCCTGGGAAAACAGTGGAAGATGGTCCCCGTGCTTGGCCCCCTGCACCTATGTGGGAGCCCCAGGAGGGGTTCCTGGCTGCTGATCAGCTCAATGCCAGCCATTGAGGCCATTTGGGGAGTGAACTAGTAGATAAAAGATTTTCTCTCTGTCTCTGCCTCTCTCTCTCTCTCTCTCTCTCTCTCTGTAACTCTTCCTTACAAATAAATAAGTCTTTACAATATATGTTTCTGTGCACATAAGGTGAATATATGTGTTTTTGTTAGTATAAAGTACATAGCCTGATTCTCAGGCTGTTGTTAGCTGCTCCATCTCAGAGGAGAAACTGTCTTGCTATACAGACCAAGACAAATTATTTTCATAAGGAATGATATAGACTGACTGAATGCTACAGAATGATACCGAATGGCTGAGTGCTATAGAATGATATAGACTGACCTCACCAAAACTCACATGGAAATTTGAATTTTAATGTAACAGAGATTAAAGATAGTGAGACCTTCAAGAAGTGATTAGTTTGAACCCTGAAGAGATAATTAATCCTTTAAAAGGGATTCATACCTTTTTCCTGGGAGTTCCTGAGAACAGGAGCAGTTATCATAAGAGCAGGTTGTTATAAGAAAGGGTGCCCCTTGTATATTGTCTCTTCCACATGTGCCTGCTCATCCTGCCACTTCCTGCCATGAGTTGAAGCAGTGTGAGGCTTTCACTGGTGCCATGCTCTTTTTTTTTTTAGAAAGCTTTTATTTAATAAATATAAATTTCATAGTTCAGCTTTTGGAATATAGCAGTTCTTCCCCCCCATACCCGCCCACTGATCCTCTCCTCATTGTCCTCTCTGATACAGCTATTTCAACAACTGAAATTTAGGCAGTGGGAGGTGCTGGATTATGTCAATGGATCTGTCAACTTTTCTACATATACCCTATCCATCTCCCACTCCACTACCAGTAACCTCATCTCATACCTCTGCTTTAAGTAACACTCTCCAATATTTTTTCCACAGCCTATTCTGAACTTCAAATGCAATTACCTTGAGAATCTCCATGTGAGTATCAATAAACCCTTCAGAATTAACACGCATACTGTGTAACTCCTCATCTTCTCTTTCAATCTGCTGTATCTGCATCCTATCCCTTTCTTTCAACTGCTCAGGCCACACAGCTTTGGGATTTCTTTGCCCTACTTTTTCTCTTTTTTTCTAAAAATCCTGGCTCCCACACTGAGAACAAATTCTGAACCTGATCAGTCACCTCATATACCTTTGTCACACAGTCCAGGTTGCCATCAAATTTGTCTGGATTATTGAAGGCTACTCTTGACCAATGGCGCTGCCTTCTTTCCCCATACTTCTGAGAAGATAAATGAGGACCAACCAGCTCACAGGCACACAATAAAGAGCTACAGACAAATGCAAGGCAATGTCCTTAACATACAGTTCAAAGGAAACTTAGGGGGCAAGCATTATAGCACAATGGGTTAAGTGCCTACATCCCACATGGGAGTGATGGTTTGAGTCCCAGCCACTCTGCTGCTGACTCAGCTTTCTGATAATGCATCCCAGGAGGCAGCAGATCATGTTCAAGTACTTGGGCCCCTCCCATCCAAATGAGAGACCCCAATAGAGTTTAAAGTTATTGGCTTTAGCCTGGCCCAGCCCTGGTTATTTCAAGTATCTGGGGAGTAAACTAACAGATGGAAGATTGCTCACTCTCTCTCTCTCTCTCTTTCTATTTTTCAAGTAAGTAAAAATAATAAATAAAGAAACTAATTCCAAGTGATCATCTCAGAAATCTGAAAAAATAAAAGAAGTCCCATATATAAAATCTAAATGGAACTCACGAAATTCAAGGGAGGCAATTCTTAGTGGAGCTAAGACAACTTGTTAATCTTCTCATGTTTTAACATGATTCTACCTGACAATGACTCTACTCATGGCACAAATTGAATTTCTATGTCCCTGTTCACATGCCTTTTTCTCATTGAGGCCTTCTCTCTCTGCAGCATTTAAAATGCCTCAGCTCTCACCAATTCTTCCTATCTCCTTTACCTTTTTTAGGTCATTTCATAGCACCACGAACACAGTATATACTGCCATTTCATGATACCATCAACATATTGCATATTTAGTTATTTGTTTATATATTTTTACTGCTGATTTTTCTACTAACAGAGTATAATGACATAGGGGCAGGGGGGTCTGTGTGTGTGTGTGTGTGTGTATCCATATCTATCTATCTATCTATCTATCTATCTTTTCATGGGATGCACCCAGGACTACCACATAGTTACCTGTATTGCTCAAGTCTTGGGGAAACTAGAATTTTACTCAAATAGCAGGAAAATAATTTTCTGTATACAGCCTGTAGGGAAATGTGGATAGCACTGAGGGATCCAGCAAGAGAGGGCACCCAGAAATTAGCTGCCACAGGAGTTGTTTAAGTCCCCAGGACAAAGAATAGGCTAAGGAAGTATTGAAGCTAAATGACAATGGATGCAATAGAGGGAGGCTGGAATTGTAGAACTGGATCACACAGCCTGAGGCAGCAAGGGAGCAAGTGCATACAACTTTCCCTCTGTTATTCCTGCCCCTACTCTCCTGCAAATACTATCCAAGGGAGAAACCTATTGTCAATAGAGTGTAGCATTGCAGGTCAGAAGTTAGCTTCCAATCGTACAGGGCCAAGTAGAGAAGAACAGAACTGGATATGAGGGACCAGTGAGAACGACCAATACAGAGGAACTTAGAATGATAAATAAATAATAAACAATAATAAATGATAAATAAATAATAAATAGCCTAGGATCCATGCAAGGCACTGTTCTTAAAATATAATCTCAAACAAAATCTAGAAATGGAGTCAAATGACTATTTCAGAAACCTTTGAAAAAGTCAAGGGTATAAAATCAAAATAAAACTCAAAGGAGACAATTCTGAGATGGGTTCATATAGTAGCTTCGAATGTTCTAACATCAGCTATTAGGGAAGGGTTATAATCAAAATGGACTCATTGGTCAAATAAAAATGTTCCTGTGGGTTATGGCCTGAACACAATGAAATCTAATCCCCAGTGTGATAACACTAAGTGAGGAATGACTGGGTCACAAAGAACCCTCATGGATGGGGTGAGAGCCCTTATAAAAGATGGCAGAGAGAACCTGTTAGCACAGACAGAGCCAGTATTTGAAGAATGGGCCCACACCTACAGAAGTTCTGTCTTTAAAACCTCATTTAACCAGGTGTCATCCTTGAATCGCATCATTAACTCAACTTGCTGCCCTGCAGCAGCTTCCCGCTGCACACTTCACAGTGACAACACATCAGGAAACAGGGCCAAGCTGTAAATGCCATAAGGCTCCTATTTGCCTTGAATGTGGACCTCACTGCTTCATTTCAAGAGATCTAGGATCTGATTTGATCTCATAAAGCCAGAACAGCAGACATAAGAGCCATCACCTCCCTACAAATAATGGGAAAATAAAGGTGAAACACAGCTTTCTGAAGTTTAAGGAAGGGACTCTTTTAAGTAGCAACGCCACCTGGAACTAAAATGTACCATTTCTATAAAAAGGAAGGAAACACAGGTAAGACGAAAACTGAAAAACAACTACTGAACCTTTCTGTTCCAAGGGATTGCAAAAGCTAAAAGCACTTCTCTCACCAAACCTGCACTTTAAACTCTGTCTGCAGATTCGCCTCTGCTCCAGGAAGAAAGTTCGAAGCAAAAACACCCTGTGGAAAAGTCGGAAGTTGGAGAGACTGGGGTTTTGTGTGTGGAGATTTATCTCATCTCTTAAGTAGTGGGGTTTGAAAAGAAAGAAATAGAAAAGGACTAACAACAAATAAAGGAAAACCATAGCTGTCCCGTTTTTATGGTGCTGTAGATAAAAAGTACATTCTGCCTCTTCTCCCTTTGCTCTTGTCAGAGGCCCATGGAATAGGGCATTCAGAAAAAAATGAAAGGACAGAAGAGTGTCTCCTAGACCATGTCTATGTGGAGGTCCATCAATCTGCAGCCTGCAGAGCTCCTTTCCCGCAAAGGGCCTGCTGCTGAAACAACATTATTGCTGGCTTTCACTGGGAAGCTCTAAAGGCATTTTTCCCCTAGAGCTACGAGGTGCTGACCTCACTGCTGGAATGGAAAGATAAGAAAAATGTTTTAATCCATATGTTAATTATTGAAATTAGAACAGCAAACAAATATTTTGGGAAACTTCAAGTTGCTTCCAAACGTGGCACTTTCCATTTTAAGCCCAAAGTGTAATTGTGCATTCAGAGGCTGAGATCTTGCGGAAGATTCATGCATAATGTATGGCGCACTTCCCTGGGACACGGGGATGTCACACTCCGCATCCTGCTGAAATGGGGAAATCATTTCACACAGAGTTTGACCTGAAAAGTATCACAACTTAGAAAAAGAAAAGGAAAAATTTTGCACCCACTTTGTGGGACTCAGAGATTTTCACTAAATATTTTATGGGCTAAACTATCTAAACAATTAAGATGAATGTTGAATTAGCACATTAAGAACCACAGAACTATGTGCTTTTATGTAAAACAAATGGTTTCTGAAAAAGGTTGATATTGACCATGGTTCAACATATTTTTACTATAAACAACTAGATACTAATATTTTAAGCTTTGTGGTGACATAATGTGTTTCTCTTCTGTGTTTTTGCAGTGTAACCACAGCCCTATGTGAACAAATAGGTGGGGCTTTGTTCCAAATAAACTTTATTTGCAAAGGCAGGCTGTAGTTTGACAGTTCCAAGATAATTTATACGTTTACAAATTAATTTATATTTTCACTAAGCAAGTTAAATATTTTAAAGCACAAAACATTGCCTACTTTTACATGTTGATTATTCCTCTTTTCATTCCTAGACTCTTTCAGATTTGGATAAGTATAGATATCCCCATATCAACGTCAATTAAAGAGGGAGACATCTATCTACACTGCCCACATCAGAGTCTTCTGAAATGGAGACATTTCATGCATCCTTCTTGTATTAGGTTCAATATTCTCATTGTCAGATGTAACAAGGTCTTATTAACAGTTTTAAAATTCAGGCCAACAAACGTTTTCTTTAATTTCTGTCTCAAAATCTTATATTAATTTCAGCCACTGGTACCTCAAGGCAGTTCCATCACAAAGGGCTTCCTGTTGCTCCAGGGAAGACCAGGCTAAGGAAATTTGAACCTCAGTTTGTAGAAACCCCACTCAGAGTCTCAACTTTGACATTCCTGTCAAACAATCAGGGGCAGAAAATAATAACATCCATTTGGATTCATTGTTTGATTCTCATTTAGTTGTTTTGATGACTTTTAGTCTCTGAGCACATTTGCCAGTGCTTATTTTTGAGGATTTACAGTAAAGGTTTGATAAAGATACCAACACACTTTGCAACACTTAAAATGTTCAGCATGGAGCAGGCAAAGTGCTGTTTAAACATTATCGTTCAAGGTCAAGCTAAAATATTTTAGTCTATTCAGCCAAGCCAACGAGGTTGGCCAACTTCCATTTAAACCAATGAGGTTGGGCAACTCAATAGTCGATTCACAGGACAAGCCTCCTCTTTCATCTTTAATGCATCTGGGAAACCAAAGGAACAGAATGCTTTCAAAACAAGTGCTGTTTGTTTTTGTCATGCCACAGTACAGGTGTTTCAACTGTATCAATATAGTCTGTCATCATGGACTGGAAAATTCAGAATAATTACAACTTTGCTGTGTTCAGAAAGTAGGGAAATGTCTCATTTAGTGGCATCAGTTGCTGCTCATGCACATGCATTTAAATAATTGCTTTCACCACATCACTAAGTGTGCTATCATCTGATAGCATTTTTAACATTTTAACGTTTTTAACATACCTTGAAAAGAAGTAAACTATCTGTTGCATAAAGAGTGAAAACTTAGATTGTGTACACCATATTTATAATTACCATGTTTCAATTAACAAATAGCATTAAAAAACTTAAAATTGTGTATGGAGAGAACCTGAATACTACATATAGGAACTTCAAACTGTTTATGGAAAAATTGAATTAAAAGATGTATTTATGTTTATAAAATTTATGCATGATTTTAACATAATATATATTTTCTACAAACTTTTCGAAGACAAAAAAAAACATTTTGTAGTGATATCAAAAATTTTTATGCACCAAAATAGATTTATCTTTTAATTCAGTTTACATAAACTTTTTTGAAGTACCTGCAGATAATTGATTGGAAGCTGTTGTATACTGAAATCACTGGTGAGACAGCAACTGTTTTACAAAAAGCCAAATGGCATAAATGGTGGGAGAATCCTTCCAAAAGCTACAGGCAGATATGGTTTTCATAGAACAGGAGAAAGGTGGTGAATACAGTGGTTGTCTCCCCAAGAGTCATTCCTTTTCCAATTTTATTAAATGTGGGAATCTGGAAGAATAAGCTTTGTCAAATCCAATGAATATAATTCTACCTCTCTCATACAGTGGATGGTTTAGAGAACTTACACCATGCCAATAAGTGCACAGCATTCCCTTGCTACCTTGGCATACACAATCAGGGCCACTAAGACATGAAGGAACATTCTAGAAGTTACATAAAAAAGAAGTTATATTTCAGGAAAGCTATGCCATGCCTTGAAGACAACACTGCACATTTAAATCAAACAAACTCTAAAGCTAAATTTAGACCATCTGGTTATATGAACTGAATAATCCTTTCAATGTTTCCTAAGTTAATTCACAGTTTTAAATTATGAACTATTTTAAATACATAGAAAAGAGAGTAAAAAGTTAAATAGCCAAGTACCTCACTTATATAAGGAAATGTTAACACTTTTCTATATTGATATCAAATGTGTTAAGGAAATAAAGTAACATAAAAATGTTGCAGAATGCCTTAAATAGTGGATAAAGTTTTTATTAATTTATTTGAAAGGCAGGCATACAGGATAAAATTGATCAGATTTGTGAGCTGGAAGACTATGCCTTCACCACACCCGTGTGACCTCATGCCCCTACTTGACCCCACCTCTGTGCCCACCAGCCAATCCAGTTAATTAACCACTCCCCTTTGGAAGTGAATTAAAAGCCTGGCACACCTGATCTTTTTCCTTTTATTTGGCCTTTTGCCTTTGCAGGTGGGTGCTGCCCCTATGCCTCTAAGGCACATGGCCTTTGGGCCACTTGCCCCATGCTTCCTGGCCTACATGCTCCTCCACATGGCTGGCTCCTGGTGCTCGGTATGAATCCAGATTCCTCCCTCTTTTAGATAGGGCCTTCACTCTCCTATGCATTAAAAACCTATCATGCTGCCTCATACATTTATGCCAGTTTTCAGAATTCTCTGAATATTAGGCAAGAACCCACACAGGCTTATTAATATTGGGAATTTATTAATAAGCACCTGGTGATATAGTATGGCACCCCATATTCCAATATCAGCAGGGTGATAGAGAATAAAAGAGGCAGAGGGAGATCTTCCATCCATTGGTTCACTCCTCAAACACCCACAGTGATCAGAGCTGGGCAAAGCTGAAGCCAGGAGCCTGGAACTCCAATGTAGATCTCCCATGTGGGTAGCAGGGACCCAGCCACTTGTACCATCATCTACTGCCTCTCAAAGTATGCATCAGCAGGCAACTGAATCAGAAGCAGAGCTAGAAGAACCCAGGAACTCAGACATAGGATGCAGGCATCCCACACAAAGACTTAACCACTGTGTCAAATGCCTGTCCGTGAATTATAGTTCTGCTCTCAAGCAATTAGGGTGAGGAATAGCTCTAACTCTAAAACACCCGTGATGAATTCTGAGTACCAGAAGCAGGATAGCTCTGCTTTTCATTAAGCTGTGGTTAAGAGCCTAAGAAATATGCAGTAAATAAAACAGTTTTGTACTAAGAACACAATCAAAGTGATATGAATCAGCATGGTTGGGGACACCTTTGGAATTCTTATATCATACTAGGGCAGTAAGAATGGCAGATAAATAACAGAAACAGAACAAAATGTTTTCCTTTGTCAGTCCTGACTATGGATTTGCAAAAACTTAATACAGAGGCCACAGGTAATTCCTATCATTTTGCCTAATGTGGCACATTTGAGGGAGGAGTTATTTTCATAACATTGTGCTGTGTGTATGGGATTCCAGCAAAATGACTTGGGTTGGGGGAGAGGCAATTAAATTAGAAAACAGTAACAGTCCTTGGGGGCCATCAGCCTGCAGCCGAGAAGATGTCCAAGCAAGCAGCTGCCTCCCCCAAGGCTTCTCTTAGAAACCTTCCTTTTCCTTTTATCATGGGCCCTGTCATGTCTGCCACCACAGTTATGAGATTGCTGTCAACAGCTTCCATGGTCTATGCACACCTATCTTCATCAAATCAATTGAATTGTTAGCTCAATTACATGTGGTCTCAGTCATTTCCAGGATTTCTGGAACCTAATGAAGGTGGACTAACATCAGCCTACATCCTACTCCACGGAGTTTAACCTCAGAAGTCCACTTTCCCATCTTTCCCGAATTTATCCTACTTTATGTTCAAATCTGTGAAAATATATGCAAATACTGTGCTTGTAAAGGGACACAGATATTTGAAAATACACACATAAATATTTATAAGTCCACTGTCCTCAAAATTCCAGAGGCAAGAAGCATAAAATCATGTTGGAATACTATATTAGCATTCATATCTAAGAAAAAATAACAGTGTATTAAAATTAGAAGTTTCATCTAAAAAATAAAACTACACAATGATAGTTGAATTTCTTTGCTTTCTGGATTTGATCATTCACCTCGCTGATTTCAATTTTATCAAATTAGATATTTAAAATGTTCATAAAAAACAAATATCAGTATTTTGTTATAGTCTGTAACATATTTGCACTATTCTAGGCAATTTAGTCACTCATAATTTGTTGAGTGCAACAAAGGATAAATACATGTAAAAATACTCATATTAAATGTTTGTCTTCATGAAAAATAAAAATAGTCTACATATTTAACAAAGAGAATTCTGGTCAAAGCCTAGGCTTTAAACCTTATGTTTCCTAGGGCAAGCCAGTGTTTAACTTAAGAGTACTTAAGAGCTGAAGAAATTTAATAAGCAGAGATAAGGTAAGAAACTACGGAAAACCTACTGAATGGCTGAAGAGAGTAATTCAACAATGACTTAACCAGGAGAAGAACAACTTGTAAAGAAAGACAGTTAATGTATGTTAGTACAACTGATGCACAAAGGTTTGAATTTTAAATTTACTGGACTCACGATACAGGTAAAAAGAAAAAGTTGTTAGTATATTTGTACAAATGCAAAAAAGTGGCCAGCCCTGACCCATGAATCTATAAAATATGAACACAGTGAGTTTCTCAAACATTACTGATTACTGTGTATATGAATAACTTGAAGGTCCTATTAGAAAGGTATATTTTGGGGCTGGTGCTGTGGTGAGGCAGGTTAAGGCCCTGGCCTGCAGCACCAGCGTCCCATCTGGGTGCTAGTTCAAGTCCCAGCTGCTCCACTTCCAACCCAGCTTCCTGCTAGTGTGCCTGGGAGGGCAGTGGAAGATGGCCCAAGTCCTTAGACCCTTTTACCCATGTGGGGCACTCAGGATAAGCTGCTGGCTTCTGGCTTCAGATTGGCTCAGCTCCAGCAGTTGCGGCCATTTGGCGAGTAAACCAGCAGATAGATCGATCTCTCTCTCTCTCTCTCTCTCTCTCACTCTTTCCAATAGATAAATATAAAATCTAAAAAATGGTAATTTTGATTCAGTAAATATGAAAGAGTTGCTACATTTCCACATTTCCAACAATGCATTCTTTTTTTTTTTTTAACCATTAATGGGGCTGAAATGATGTTTACCCAACCACTCAGACCTCATGACAAAGATAAATTATTACCTACCTTTCCTTTAAAAGATCTAAGGTTGTGACCCAGATTTTAAAAATGCCAAGAAAAGAATCAGTTGATAATTAAAATATGAAATTCAGTGTTTGTGTGTGTGCAAATGCACATAAGTAAATATATGCACAGTCTTCACCTGGATCTCCTTTACTGATTGTGAAGAAACTGGCTTTTGCTACACAATGCATGACCCATGTATTGAATGAACAGTCTTGGAAAGTTACAAATTCTCTGAGTATCAATGCCATCATTTATGATTTGGGGCTTTTTGCCTTGCCTCACTTAAATCTCTTTGCTCCTTGAATTCTGTGACTAGAAAAGTTGTTTTATAATTATGAGCTTCAATTTCTTTATTTTTAAAGTATAGATAGAATGTGTACTTTTGAGGTCTGTAAAGACTAATTAAAATAAAATGTAGGGGCCAGCACTATGGTGCAGCAGATTAACACCCTGGCCTGAAGTGCCGGTATCCCATATGGGCGCCGGTTTGAAACCTGGCTGCTCCACTTCCAATCCAGCTCTCTGCTATGGCCTGGGAAAGCAGTAGAAGATGGCCCAAATCCTTGGGACCCTGCATCCGCGTGGGAGACCCGAGAGAACCCCTGGCTCCTGGCTTTGGATCGGCGCAGCTCTGGCCGTTGTGGTCAATAGGGAGTGAACCATCCAAGGGAAGACCTCTCTCTCTCTCTCTCTCTCTCTCTCTCTCTGCCTCTCCTTCTCTCTGTGTAACTCTTTCAAATAAATAAACAAATATTTTTAAAAACCGCAAATCAAAATTTGACACATCATGAATGCTCTATAAATGACTGTTTTAAATTGTAGCAAAATTATCAAATATCATTATCTATTTTCTACGAGATTTTATGTTTCTTCTAATAAGCAGCATATTATTAGGAGTATTATCCTAATAAGTTAAGAGTCTAAAATTACTCCTTTGGCTATAGGTATGCCTGGAGATAACCATATAAAGCTTTTCATTGAATTATTTATTTATTTCAACCACCTTGTTTCACTGTTATATCTTCTTACTAAGAGGCTTAGTAGCCAAGCCTTAAAATGTTCTCATAAAATATCATTGTTTATTATGCCAATAACTCAGAAATGTAGGTCAAGTAAATACAAGTAGTGTGTGAAATGAAGCCTTCAGAGTTTATAGTGCTACTGACCAAGTAGTCAAACATTGTTAGTGTGATTGTAATGGCCTGGAGGAGTCACCCTTCCCTTGGAACAATGTTTGCTTTTGCAACAAATTCTCTGTGGGTTAGGAGGAAGGTTTATTTGATTTTAAGAGGAGCCTATCACTTGCCATATCTACTTTCATTCCATGTAAGTTGTTTTTCTTCAAGTCACTATTGGTAAGATTAGGCCATAACAGGACCACAAGTAATTAGAGCATTTGCTATACATTACAGGCTTCCGGAGCCCTTCAGAAATACCATGAATCTGCTATACAAACTTATAAATAGATGGAATCAATACTTGGTGAAACCTCAAAAACTCATTCCATGCTAGTTTAGTTTAGAATTTGTGATTTATAAGACACAGGTTGGACTACAGTTTGCTTTTGCATCATCTATGAAAGGAAAATAAATCCTTATTAAGCAATTTTACGAGGCCATTTACCTTTCTTATAGGGTATATAATTACTTAGACCTTTAAAATGGTTGCAGGGGAACACAGTATGTTAGTAATCAACCTTGTTATCAGTCCATTAAAGCAGAACTTGCAGATCTTTTTTTAATTTTTATGAATATAAAGAGAACAGATTTCAGCAGATCTTCCTTAACAATATTGTTAATGCATAATCTTGAATACTACCAAATACATTTATAAGGAATCTTTTAGTACAGCTTTATTGATAAATTTCTTTGGGAAGAAAGAGAGCTGAACATTGCTGTGAAAACTGTTAAATTAGGAGGTCTAATAGTTTGAGGAACTTAATGTTTGAAAGAACATGAGGTTTCACTTACACAGTCTGAATTTCATACTCATTAAAATTATCTTGCTCAGTATGAAATATCTGAAATTCAAGCAGTATATGGTTGATCCCATCATTTTATTCTATGTAAGTAGTTCTTAAATTCTCTAATAAGCCATGGATGTTTTAAAAGTCTTAAGATTCAGGATGCTTCCCCTACCAATAGACTTAGCTGCAGTTACAGAATATCTGTAAGTGTATAGAATACTTGGAAATCACATTGGTGAATTGACAAAAGGTGGGAAAATATAAAATACTTTTATTTTGGTTATATAAGTCTGATTTCACTTTGGTTTTATAAGTGTTTATTCTGAAGCTGGGTAATTTATAAAGAATAGAAATTTATTTTTCACAGTCTGGATTCTGGGAAGACCCAGATCAAGGTGCCAACAGATTCAGTATTTGGTGAGGGCCTTCTTGAAAAAAAGAAGATGAATGCTGTATCTTCATCTGTTGGAAGAGGATAAGAGAGAAAAAAACCACTCCTGCATACTTTTCTCTATACTGGCATTAATCCATTCATAAGCACTTTCCTCAATTTGGGCCCACCTCCCATCACCGTTGCTTTAGGGACTGACTGCATTTTCAGTACAGAGCACAAATTAAATCAAAACCTCTAGAGGGGGACACACACCTCACTAGGTCTCCACATCATTCCAATATGCAGCCACAGTTCAGAACTAATCAATAGGCTTGGGAACTGCTTCTTTAGGAGTCTATGTTCTAAAAATGCTCTTGTGCTCTCTGCCCATGATGGTAACAGAAATTGGGAAAATCAGCCCATCTCTCTCAGTCATGATTGCATTTCCATGAAATTTCATTTTATTTGTATTTACTCTTTACATTCAAGTTTCTAGTTTTCAAGTATTTGTAAATGTTCCACTGGAAACATATCCATTTCATTGTCTAAATTTAACTGATTTCCTGCTTATTTTAATGCCTTTTGTTTTCTTACTGAATGCTAAGAAGTGATGTTTTAGTAGGAAAAAGAAGACAAAATCCAACAGATTTGCTAGTCAATTTATAGACCTTAGAATGAGCTGTTGAACAAAGTTTTCTAAGATAATGGAAATTTCCTATCTCTTCTCTTACACAATAGCCACAGCCATATTTCTCTAAAAATGTGGCCAGTGCACCTCAGAACTTGAACATTAAATTGTGCTTTAACTCCAGTTTAAATTTAAATAACTACATGTAACTAGTGACCACCATGTTAGACAATAAAACCTTAAACAGTAAACTGAACCCGACACAAAACAGCCCTATACTAGTAGTAATACATTTAAAAATATAAATGTAATTTTAAAGATGAAGAAATAACAGCAGATGCATAAGTGTCTCATTTTTACTACAAACATCTTTTCAACTTTCAACTCCCCACTTCTGATTACCATTTTACTGCAATCAAGTATGACATCTTTGTGACATGAATTGTGCTTAGAAACACACTACTCCATCGAATCTCTCCAGCTCATCTGTTCAGAGACGAATGTTCTAATATTATTATTGAACTTACTATTTTGATACGCTTGAAACTGGGACTTTGTGGTACAATACTTGGTTCCAACAACTGGATGGAGAGGAGAGCTGTTACATGGTGATTAACCTTTGTGTGAACATATATGTATATCATTTTTAAATACAGCTATAAAATGCTGACCTGGAAGACATCATGTTGAGTGAAATAGTCCAGACGCAGAGAGACAAAACCATGTTCTCCCTTGTATGTGGGAGCTAAAATTAAAAAAAAGAAAAAAAGAAAGGAAGAAAGAAAACAGGCAAAAAAGAAATGCCTGTGTATAAAAGTATTGCTACAAATATAGTTTGTCTAATTGTGTTTAAAAAACCTGACAAATTCAGGTTATTATTAGTCATATTATTATTAGTCATCTAGCAGTAATTAAAGACCTATTGTATTCAAAGATGCTCCTGTGGAATACAGAAGAACACAGCATAATTCCTTCCAAGGAACAAAGAGAGTAGGGAAATGCCATGTGCATAAGTACGTAAGTGATTATAATATTTTTATAAGTTGTCTTATGATAGGTCGAGCCTAGATAGGCTCAAGATCACTTTTCATCTTGACGGAACAAGGAAGCAAGCCTTAGCCATTCTCATTCATTGCCTAAAAGATAAAGGTTGGAATTTCTTTCTTTTTTTTCTTTTTTTTTTTTTTTTAATTTTTGACAGGCAGAGTGGACAGTGAGAGAGAGAGAGTTGTTTTTTGTTTGTTTGTTTTTGTTTTTTGTTTTTTTTTTTTTTTTTTTGACAGGCAGAGTGGACAGTGAGAGAGAGAGACAGAGAGAAAGGTCTTCCTTTGCCATTGGTTCACCCTCCAATGGCCGCCGCGGCCGGCGCACCGCGCTGATCCGAAGGCAGGAGCCAGGTGCTTCTCCTGGTCTCCCATGGGTGCAGGGCCCAAGCACTTGGGCCATCCTCCACTGCACTCCCCGGGCCATAGCAGAGAGCTGGCCTGGAAGAGGGGCAACCAGGACAGAATCCGGCGCCCCGACCGGGACTATAACCCGGTGTGCCGGCGCCGCTAGGCGGAGGATTAGCTTGTTGAGCCACGGCGCCAGCCCTGAAATTTATTTCTTGCCCTTGAATCTCAGTTGGGTCTCTCACCCTATTGCCTTTACACCCCTGAATTCTCTTGCAGGTTCCCAAGGCCCCACAGGGTCACCTGAAAGACCAGCTCCAGGAATTCACCTCTGCCTGCTGTCCCCACCCTCAACCCCATCCCTAGGGCTCCTAAAATATAAAAAGGCTTGGCCCCTGGGTCAGGGCCTTCTACCACGTGTTCCTTCAATGCGCATGCTGGCAATCAGTTACCCACCTCTGTGAATTTATTTTCTCTGAATAAATTCAGTCTGGCTATAAATTTGAACTCTGTCTCCTCTCTTCTCTGTGCCTCTTATCCTGACATTTTTTGTGCCCCATGTTAGGAGGCACCAATCTGCAACTTTTTTTCTAATACATCAGAATTTAATTCGATGTCTACTTTTTGTCCCAAATTTTTTAGGCTGCTATCATAATAGAAAAGTTAAAAAATCAAACAAAAAACAAAGCAGGTTTCATGTTTCTGCAACTTACATTAAGTAGGCCAAGCATAAAGCAGTCTTCAAACAACTGAAAGGAATTCCAAAGGGCTAATATCAAAAGTATTCTATAATCTGTTCAACACTGGAGTCAAGAGAATTAAATGTAAGGAACAGCATTGTAATGTGATTAGCCTGTGATGATCCATAGCCTGTGAAGGACAAAGACATAGTCTGTGCTTATACAAGAAGCAATGTCATAATTTATTATTATGTGGATTAACTAATTTGCAATTAAAAATAAATAGGTCAAAGTGATATGTTTATCAGTCAGAAATCAATAGGGTTAAAAATGTCCATGTTTTTACATTATATTATCTAAAATAAACTATGCTATGGAACTGGCATAAAAATCAACACATAGCTCAATGCAGCAGAAGAGAGTCCACAAATGAATCCACATGCATACAGCTAACTAATTTTTGACAGCAGTGCTAAGACCATCCGTTGCAGTAAGGACAATCCCTTCAATAAATGATGCTGGCAAAACTGGCTGTATATATGTAAAAGAATGAAATTAGATCCATACCTCTCATCATATACCACAATCAACTCTAGATGGATAAAAAACCTAAATTTAAAATGTTAGATTATGAAGTTGCTGGAAGAAAACAGGGAAAACATTTCAAGACACTGGTGTAGGTGACAACTTCTTGGATAAGACTGTCAAAGAACAGGCAACAAAACAAAACTAAACAAATGGGGTTATATGAAACTCAGAAGCTTCTGCACAACAAAAGTAAATGATCAGTAGGATGAAGACATCCAATAGAATGAAAAAAAATATTTGTGAGCTACCCATCCAAGAAATGATTAATATCCAGAATATATCAGCAATATCAAAAACCTCAACAATAAAAAAAAAATCCTGTTAACAAATGAGCAAAGGATCATACTAGTCAGTTTTCAATTGAAGAAACAACAAATTCTCAACAAATATATGAAAAAATGCTCAACACCACTAGCTCTCAGGGAAATGCAAATCAAAACCACAATGAGATATCACTTCACTCTGGTCAGAACGGCTACTATCCAAAAGAAAGTAACAAGTGCTAGTGAGAATGTGGAAAAAGGGGGATATTTATGCACTGCTGGTAGGAATGTCAATTAGTGCAGCCACTGTGGAAAACAGTATGGAGATTTCTTTAAAAATCAGAAGTAGACTTGCCATAGGAGCCAGCAATCCTCCTATTGCTTTATACCTAAAAGACATAAAGAAGATACCTACACCACCATGTTTACAGTAGCCTCTTCACAATAGCCAAAATATGTAATTAACCAAAATATAGAATATTATTTAGTTATAAAAAGAATTAAATTCAACCATTTGCATAAAAATGGATGCAACTGTAGGATATCATGCTGAGTGAAGTAAGCCAGACACAGAAAGAAAAATACCACATGTTCTGCCTTATACATGGGAATAAAATTTTAAAAAGGAAAAGAAATTTTAAAAAAAAGAAATGCCTGTGTGTGTCACTATTGCTGCAAATACAGTTTTTTTCAAACCTGGTCTTATGTCTTTGTCAAACCAATGGTTTAGAATGTTATACTACTCTACTCTTAATGATTTGTGATTATTTTAAAATTACTGTATATGAGTGAAATGGTCATCTTTACATTTGATTGCTATTTCTAACCCTTGCCTATGTTTCTGGTAAACCAAGGTCTTTTTGCTTTTTACTTGTTGAACTCTTTATTTAGTGGAGCATTAAGTTCTTGATAACCGAAATTAAAGTGTTATCTCAAAACCTAAGAGAAAGACACACACACATATAATATTCTTAGAATTTTGTCCATGAACTACATTGAATCTGTTCTCTTTGTATTTATATATTAACACACACAAAAAAATAGTGCCCAACAGTTAAATAAAATTAACTATGTTAAAATGTATATAAGGGATCTTCAAAAAATTCATGAACACTCTGTATTATAAAATAACTATGCATTGACTGAACTTTTTTGCCTCAAAGTAAATTTATCTTTTTATTTCATTTTCCATGAAATTTTTGAAGTGCTACATGCAGCAAAAAGAGAAATCTCAAAATTTTTGTGGTTGAATTGTATAATGCATGAGATGAGGACTTTTATGAGAATTTAATGTGTGAGTTTTTTTCTCAGTTATACAAGTTTCATATATTTCATATATACAGGTTTAGGATCACAGTGATATTTCCAACCCTACCTTCCCTTCCATCCACACTCCAACTCTTATTCCTCCTCCCTCTCTGCTTCCCACTGTTTTTTTTTCTTTTAATTTTATTTAAGTTATGCAACTTTCATGTATTCCATAGATAGAGAGATAGATAGATAATAGATAAAGAGATATATTTAGGAACAAAGTGATACTTCCCACTCAAATTCTATCCCTTTTTCCTTCTCCCTCTCATATTCCCACTCCTAATTTTTACAGAGATTTATTTTCAGTTGCATCCATTTTGCTGCAAAAGACAGGATTTTTTTTTTTTTTACAGCTGAGTAGTACTCCATAGTGTATATATATCATTATGTCTTTATCCAGTCAATAGTTGATGGATATCTAGGTTGATCTGATATCTTAGCTATTGTGAATTTCTGAACTACAATGAACATGGTGGGGTACAGATAACTCTTTCACATATGCTGGTTTATTTTGGATTGGGTAAATTATTTATTTATTTGAAAGGTAGAGCAACAGTGGAAGGGGGAAGGTGAGGAGAAGAGGAAGAGAAAAGGAGGGGACCATAATCCACTGCCTCCCAGGAGGCAGGAGGCTGGATCAGAATTACACAGTAGCCAGGACTTAAACAAGGCACTCTGACCAAGCATAAGGACATCCCAAGTGGTAGTTTAACCTACTGTGCCACATGCCTATCCCAGTTATGGCTTCAGTAATTAGTTATTGATACAAAATCCTCTTGGTACATATCTGCTTCAAATCACATAGAATCCAACACAGCAGAAAGAAAACATTAACAGAAATTGAAAGTAACAACAGTATTTTTACTGGACATTAGAATCCCATAGTACACATATTTTAAATTTTAATTTTTAAAAATTATCTTCAGTATATTTTTGTCATATTGGCATATTATACTTATTGCTTATTTCTTCTCCGGGTCTTCATTTTTCTTCATTTTACTAATCCTCTTAAATATTCTCTGCTTGCATTTTCAGGGCTATCTTCAGAACTCAGATTTTTATTTCCATTTAAGCAAGCTCTTTTTTTTTTTTTAACTTCTAAAGTGAGTTCTAAAAGTCTGCCATTAACCCAAAATATGTATTTAAAAGTTATATGGAAAGGTAAATCATATTATTTCACATATGCAGGTTGGATAGAAAACAAAAACTACTTTCCAACATTTATGTAGTTTAGAAGATAGTATGTTTTTACCTGAATTGAGCACATCACTCTTGATTATAGTAATATTTGCCTTCACCACATTCTTATTACATTATGGACATGCTATCCATCTGTTTCAGGGACACTTGAGGCAAACTGTGCCTTTCTGGTTAGACCTTATTCAGAGGTGAAAATTTATGCTCTCTCATATTCTACAGATTGCCAACAACACAGAAGATTATAATGCTGCAACATCAGCTGGCAGAAACTATGGAAAAAAACAAAATTCATTTTGTCTCCATTTCACTTGGAATTTTTTTTTCATTTCAAATTGCCTATTCTCTCTCCTACAAAAGTTCTGTGCTGCTTAACATTTTGAGAGACCCAGAAACAACATTATACAATCTCATTAACACATAGATTAAACCAATAGAAAAAGATTACTCTATCCTTTCATTTAAGGACTATCTTTGCAGTGCTAATGAGTTGCTATATTGTGACAGGGTAGAAGCATAATGTCAAATAGTTTAACATTAGGATAATACTAAAAATCCTCTTCAGAGGCAGACAAAGATATTGTTTTACTAACTTCCCTAAAACACAGCCATCAAAATGTGGTTTTCTATTATTATGTTTATTAATAACTATAATGCCACACAGAAACACATACTTTTAAATCTATAATCTTGCCTCCTTGAAAGCGTCTTTCCTAAAGTGGGTACACGTATTACATTCAGACAGTAGCCTAGACAGTGACAGGCTTTAGTAAATGCTGCAGAGAGTAGAAGGTTGGCAAAATCTACTAACTCTAATAATCGCCATTAAACCATGTCCTAAGGGATCAATAATGGATAATTGACAAGGAAAATATAGACCTAAAAAGTATTGCATGTTCTAAGGAAGGCAGTCAGATGTGCTATGATACAAGTCATCATGTAATTAGTCTTCATTGCTTTAGAGAAGGGAAATATTTCATGCTCCATGGTAATTTGTTCATGTTACCTATTTTAAGTACAGATTAGAGTTCTATACCATAAGATGAAATTTAACATTGTAGTCAATTTAACATAGCAAAAAGCTCCTAGCAAGTACAGTATTAAAAGATATTAAAGAAGCAAGATGTGGTTCTCTTAAATACAATTACAATAAAATTACAATAAGCAATAGGTCAATTTTATCTTTAACTTACATAAAAATTGTTAAGTTCAATAGTTTTTTTAAATGACTCTTTCCAGTAAACATGATAAACCTTAGAACAGATAGTATGCTTTTATGTTCTATACTAGAATTTTAAAAAACTCTTCCAAATGTACAAAGTATATATTGCTATTTTTAGATGTGAACACTCATTCCAAAAAGAAATACTCACCCACTACATAAATTATACTTTCATGTTTCAGGAATATTTCAATGATAACTAAATATTTTAAGAATTACCTTTCTGCCAACAAAGCTTATGTCCTTCCTGAACAATATCACCATTCATGCACAGCTGCACAGTTTTAACCCCTTTTGCTTAGTTATAGTTTAAAATATCCAGTTATTCATTCCTCAAAGGAATATATACAAATATCTCACAAGTACATGAAAATACACTGTCACTAATCATCAGGAAAATGCAAATCAAAGCCAAAATCTGTTATCACTTCCCTACAAGTAGATCAGCTTTTATCAAAATGGCAAAAGATAACAAATTATAGTGAAGATATGAAGAAGAAGGAACTCTTGACACTGTTGAAGGAAATATACAATCTCTGTAGAAAACGGTAAAAGCTAAACATAATACTAGCAGCAAACCAGCCGTCTAACTACTTAGTATGTATATAAGGGAAATACAATCAGTTTGTTAAAGAGATAGCTGCACTCTCATGTTTACTGTTCCAATACTTACAGTAGCCAAGAAATGGAAACAATTTATGTGCCCATCAACTGATGAATGGATACACAAAATGTGGCAAATATATCCAATGGAACACCGTTTAGCAAGAAAAGGGATGAAATCCTGCCATTTCCAACAACATGGATAGAGGTCATTACCTTAAGTGAAGTAAGTCAAGCACAGAACAAGTAGCACATGATCTCACTCATACATGGAATCCAAAAATGTTGATCTCACAGAAGTTAAGAGTATAATGGTGGGACCAGTGCTGTGGCATAGCGGGTAAAGCTGCTGCCTGCAGTGTTGGCATCCCATACGGGCACTGGTTTGAGTCCTGGCTGTTCCACTTCCTATCCAGCTCTCTGCTATGGTCTGGGAAAGCAGTAGAAGATGGCCCAAGTCCTTGGGCCCTTGCCCCCGTGTGGGATACTTGGAAGAAGCTCTTGGAACCTGGCTTCTGAGTGACCCTGCTCCAACCATTGTGGCCATTTGGGGAGTGAACCAGCAGATGGAAGACTTTCTCTATTTCTCTCTCTCTCTCTCCCTTTCTCCCTCTGCCTCTGCCTCTCTGTATCTCTGCCTTTCAAATACATAAATAAAACTTTAAAAAAAAAAGAGTATAATGGTAGTCACAGGGGAACAGTGGAAGAGGGAAGGTTGACTATTAGTACTAAGCTGTAGACAGGAGAAAGAAGTTACAGTGTTCTACTGTACAGTGAGGTGACTATAGACAATGATAATCTACTGTATATTTCTCTAAAAACAAAAAACTGGAAGAATTTTGAAAATTTTACAATAAGGAAAAAGTAAAGGTTTGAGGATATAAAGGTGTTTACCCTTGCCAGATATTACACAATGTAAACATTAATCAAAACACTACATGGTATCACATAAGTATGTACAACTTTTTATATTACAGTTAAAAATTAAAATTGCTATAAAAATTAAAGATAAAGAGTCTAGGCACTGAAGGCAGGGTATATAGATGCTGAGCAATTGATCCTTGATATACATTTTTTGTTTTCAATTCTTAAATTTATTTTTAATTGACAAATAACAATCATGTATACTTATGCAATTCAATGTGATATTCTGATCTACATATACTTTATAGAAAGGATCAAACTATTTAACATAGACATCACCTCACCAATTGACCCTTTTTGTGAGACAATTTTGGAAATATTTTTCAGCAATTTTTAAATACATAATACATTATTATATACTGTAGTCATCATACAGTGCAATAAATCACTAGAACTTATTCCTCCAGTCTAACCTAAACTTTGTACTCTTTCATTAACTTCTTGCCTTTTCTTCTCCAACCAGCCTCTGGTAGAAACATTTTTACTGTATGTTATTGTGAAATTGACTTTAAGATTTTACATTAAGGTGAGATCATACAGCATTTGTCTTATGTGCCTGGGCCATTGCACTTAGCATCATGTCCTCTGGTTCCATTCCTGTTGCTGCTGCATATAATAGGATTTCCTTCCTCTTTAAGATTTAGTAATACTCTATTATGTGTACCTATTACATTATCCATTCATTCATTCACTCATAGATACTCTGGTTTCTTCATGAATAGCGCTGCAATGAACATGGAAGTACAGATAACTCTGGCGTGTTGACTTAATTCTTTGAATACATACCCAGAAGCAATTATCAGTGGATCATTCAATAGTTCTATTTTTAGTTTTAGCGCCAACATAAAGAGTAAACCCAAGCTTTGCTTTCATTATCCTACCAGAAAGACTATCAATTGTGACTCCCTTGAGCTATCATTGAACAAACAAATCCTTTCTTCTACTTAACTCTACAACATGTAGATGATGTGATTCATGTAAGAATCAGCATGATGCTGCTATACAAAAACTTGCAATATGAGGTTCCTATCAATAGTAACTTCTGTGTGAATAAGTTTTAGGGCATCACCAATACAAACTTCTCATTCAAATGTTTTGTCACTCTTACCAAACTTTAGACTGTATCTGAATCACACACGTGCTTATGTCTGTGTGTAAATTTGTATCTGTGTATGTATGTGTGTACCATTTTACCCCATGAGTTGGCTGTTAGAATTTACAAGCATGCCACTGCTTAGATTAATTCTTATGCTTTTTTTCCCCCCCACAGGCAGAGTTAGAGAGAGAGACAGAGAAAAAGGTATTCCTTCCATTGGTTCACCCCCGAAATGGCCACTACAGCTGGCACACTGCACTGATCCGAAGCCAGGAGCCAGATGCTTCCTCCTGGTCTCCCATGCAGGTGCAGAGCCCAAGCACTTGGGCCATCCTCCACTGCACTCCTGGGCAACAGTTGAGAGCTGGCCTGGAAGAGGAGCAACCGGGACTAGAACCTGGGGTGCTGGCACCGCAGGCAGAGGGTTAGCCTAGTGAACCACAGCAATGGCCTCTTAGGCTCTTTTATTTTTTACTTTCATCTAATGAATATAAATTTCCAAAGTACAGCTTATGGATTACAATGGCTTTTTCTCCCCCCATAATTTCCCTCCCACCCGCAACCCTCCCCTCTCCTGCTCCCTCTCCCCTTCCATTCACATCAAGACTCATTTTCAATTCTCTTTATATACAGAAGATCAATTTAGTATATATTAAGTAAAGATTTCAACAGTTTGCACCCACACAGAAACACAAAGTGAAAAATACTGTTTGAGTACTAGTTATAGCATTAAATCACAATGTACAGCACATAAGGACAGAGATTCTACATGAGAAGTTAGTGCACAGTGACTCCTGTTGTTGACTTAACAAATTGACACTCTTGTTTATGGCATCAGTAATCACCCTAGGCTCTTGTCATGAGTTGCCAAGACTATGGAAGCCTTTTGAGTTCACAGACTCTGATCTTATTTAGACAAGGTCATAGTCAAAGTGGAAGTTCTCTCCTCCCTTCAGAGAAAGGTACCTCCTTCTTTGATGACCTGTTCTTTCCACTGGGATCTCACTCACAGAGATCTTTCATTTAGGTCATTTTTCTTTTGCCAGAGTGTCTTGGCTTTCCATGCCTGAAATACTCTCATGGGCTTTTCAGCAGGATCCATATGCCTTAAGGGCTGATTCTGAGGCCAGAGTGCTGTTTAGGACATCTGCAATTCTATGAGTCTGCTGTGTATCCCGCTTTCCATGTTGGATCGTTCTCTCCCTTTTTTTTATTCTATCGGTTAGTATTTACAGACACTAGTCTTGTTTATGTGATCCCTTTTACTCTTAGTCCTATCATTATGATCAGTTTTATACAGAAATTGATCACTTGGACTAGTGAGATGGCATTGGTACATGCCACCTTGATGGGATTGAATTGGAATTCCATTTGGGGCAAATCCGATTGAGCATGTCCCAAATTGTACATCTCTTCCCTCTCTTATTCCCACTCTTACATTTAACAGGGATCACTTTTTAGTTAAGTTTCAACACTTAAGAATAATTGTGTATTAATTACAGAATTCAACCAATAGTATTAAGTAGAACAACCAAAAAAAAATACTAAAAGGGATAAAGTATTAAGTTGTTCATCAACAGTCCGGGCAAGGGCTGATCAAGGCACCGTTTCTCATAGTGTCCATTTCACTTCAACAGGTTTCCTTTTTGGTGCTCGGTTAGTTGTCACCGATCAGGGAGAATATATGATATTTGTCCCTTGGGACTGGCTTAATTCACTCAGCATGATGTTTTCCAGATTCCTCCATCTTGTTGCAAATGACTGGATTTCATTATTTTTTTTTACTGCTGTATAGTATTTTATAGAGTACATATCCCATAATTTCTTTTTCCAGCCTATTGTTGATGGGCATTTAGGTTAATTCCATGTCTTAGCTATTGTGAATTGAGCTGCAATAAACATTAAGGTGCAGACAGCTTTTTTGTTTGCCAATTTAATTTCCTTTGGGTAAATTCCAAGGAGTGGGATGGCTGGGTTGAATGGTAGGGTTATATTCAGGTTTCTGAGGAATATCCAGACTGACTTCCATAGTGGCTTAACCAGTTTGCATTCCCAACAGTGGGTTAGTGTCCCTTTTTCCCCACATCCTCTCCAGCATCTATTGTTGGTAGATTTCTGAATGTGAGTCATTCTAACTCGGGTGAGGTCAAACCTCACTGTGGTTTTGATTTGCATTTCCCTGATGGCTAGTGATCTTGAACATTTTTTCATGTGCCTGTTTGCCATTTGGATTTCCTCTTTTGAAAAATGTCTATTGAGGTCCTTGGTCCATCTCTTAAGTGGGTTGTTTGTTTTGTTGTTGTGGAGTTTCTTGATCTCTTTGTAGATTCTGGTTATTTATCCTTTATCTGTAGCATAGTTTGCAAATATTTTTTCCCATTCTGTCGGTTGCCTCTTCACTTTCCTGACTGTTTCTTTTGAAGTACAGAAACTTCTCAATTTGATGTAATCTCAATTGTTAATTTTGGCTTTAACTGCCTGTGCTTCTGGGGTCTTGCAGGGTTTCTCTGATGATCTCTAATAATTTGATGGTGTCGGGTCATAGGCTTAGATCTTTAATCTGTGTTGAGTGGATTTTTGTGTAACATGTAAGGTAGGGGTCTTGCTTCATGATTCTGCATGTGGAAACCCAGTTTTCCTAGCACCATTTGTTGAATAGACTGTCCTTGCTCCAGGAATTGGTTTTAGATCTTTGATCAAATATGTTAGCTGTAGATGTCTGGGTTGATTTCTGTTCCATTGGTCTATCCATCTGTTTCTGTACCAGTACCATGCTGTTTTGATAACAACTGCCCTGTAGTATGTCCTGAAATCTGGTATTGTGATGCCTCCAGCTTTGTTTTTGCTGTACAAGATTGCTTTAGCTATTCGAGGTCTCCTGCATCTCCATATGAATTTCAGCATCATTTTTTCTAGATCTGAGAAGAATGTCTTTGGTATCTTGATTGGTATCGCAATGAATCTATAAATTGCTTTTGGGAGAATGGACATTTTTTGCAGGGCTGGATGAGTGGCAACAAATTCTTTCAATTTCTGTTTGCTATGAAATGTCTTTATTTCACCTTCACTCACAAATGAGAGCTTTGCAGGATATAATATTCTGGGCTGGCAGTTTTTCTCTCTTAGTACCTGGGCTATATCTCACCATTCTCTCCTAGCCTGTAGGGTTTCTGATGAGAAGTCAGCTGTGAGTCCAATTGGAGATCCTCTGAGAGTAATCTGACGTTTCTCTCTTGCACATTTTAGAATCTTTTCTTTATGTTTCACTGTGGTGAGTTTAATTACATGGTAATTACGTGGTAATTTAATTGTCGTGGTAAGGATCTCTTTTGGTCATGTTTATTAGGGCTTCTATGAGCTTCCTGTACTAGGATATCTCTGTCCTTATCCAAACCCAGGAAATTTTCTGCTAGTATCTCACTAAAAAGGCCTTCTAATCCTTTCTGCCTCTCCATGCTTTCAGGAACTCCTAGAACCCAAATGTTGTGTTTTTTAATAGTATCCTATAGATTTCCAACAATATTTTTTAGATTTCTAATTTCCTCTTCTTTTCTTTGGTTTGACTGTATACTTTCCTGCTCTCTGTCTTCTAAGTCCGATATTCTCTCTTCTGCTTCACTCATTCTGTTTTTAAGGCTCTCTAATGTGTTTGTCATTTGTTCTATTGAATTTGTCATTTCATTATGATTTCTCTTCACTATCACAGTTTCATGTTCTACTAGTTGTTTCATTTCATTTTGATTCCTCCTTAATATTTCATTTTTGTGAGAGAGATTTTCTATCCTGTCCATTAAGGATTTCTGTAGTTCAAGAATTTGTTTTCTGAGAACTTCTTAATGTTCTTATCTATTTTTTGAGATCCGTTTCTTGCGGTCCTTCTATCTCCTCATCTTCATAATCTTGAATTGGGGTGTCTTGTTCATTTGGGGGCATCACAGTGTCTTCCTTGTTCTTGTTTCCTCAGTTTCTGCATTTGTTGTTTGGCATTGTAGACATATTCTTTGGTTTCTTTGCTGTAGTGGTTTTTCTCATTATACTATGACTTTAGATTAAGTGGACTGTCTGCTTTTGATGGATCCTTGGAGGCTGTGATGGGTGTGGCCAGAGAGCTCTGTTTGGTTCTTCAGGGTTAAGGGTGTGACTCACCCAGGTTGTTCTCTCTCTCGCTTTCTCTCTTTCATTTTTTTTTTTTTTGACTCAGAAGGGAAGTAATTCTGCACAGCTGAGTGGAATTGAGGGTAGTCAATGTATGAAATCTGGCCCATGTGGGTATTCATCTGCTCTACCACAAGGACCACACAAAAGGTCTATGCAGTCATCAGTGTGGTCTCAAATTTCTCTGCAGTCTCCCACTGGGTGCCAAGGTTACTGAGTTTGTGTACTCTGTGAGTTCTCTCGCCCACCCTCAGATTTTCACAGTCTCAGTTCATTAGCTCCACACCTTCACCAGGTCCTAACCTCCAGTTATTTCTCCCTACCAGAGTCAGGTTTTTCTGCTTGGCTGATGGCAGGCGCCGCTTTACGTATGTCCAAAATGGTGCCTGCTCTTTGTCTTGCTCAGCTTTGTAAGGTGAGTGGAGAGAGAGGCTCGTGTCCATGCCAGGTCCCCTTATTTATTCATTTTTTTCTCTCCTCCAGTCAGCCTGGTGAACTTTCCCAGCGGGGCTTCAAGCCTCGTTCCCTCTAGGCTCTTTCTGCTGTTTCCCTGCCAATGTCTTGGGCTACCAAGGTTTTTGTCTCACCTCCCTTTCCAGCGCTGGTGTGCAGACTCTGCGGCTGGGCTTCCGAGCCATGGGCGTCCTTGCTCTCCCCGTAGGTCCTCCGTGTCACATCCACTAGATCCAGAAGGGTTTCCTCTGCAATTTTTTCCCGAGCCTTTCCCTGAGACTACAGTAACTCCACTTTTATTAAACTATCTTTTCCCGGACTATCAGTGTGCACCCTCACTATTCCGCCATCTTGGCTCTGCCCCTCACTTTTTTTTTTCTTATGCTCTTTTACATCCCACATTCAGAATCTGACTAAATCTCATTTCTCCATTACAGCTGTTGTTTAAGCACCATCTCTTACTTCTTAACAGGTCTTCTGTTTCCACCCTTAAGCTCCTTGTTTACTTTCAAAGAGAAGTCAGAAAGATATTTTTGAAAATGTAAAAAGGAATCATACTACTTGTCTGCTACAGAGAGACAGCTTGTTCTCTCAATCAAAATGTGTGTTGCTTTCACTAGGTCAGGTGATTTCCCTGAAGCCCTTCCCAACTCTTTATTCTTATAATACTGGATCCTCACTAGACTTCAAACCACTGGGCATGCTCTTATTCCAAGTCCTTTGTACATCATAGCTCTCCACCCAGAACATTCTTCCCCACCTGGATTTACAGAGCCTCATTCTCTCACTTCCTTCTGAGATATCCTCCAGTGTCAACCTGTTAAAGATCGTTGATAGTCACATACAACCCTCCTACCTTAGCAAGTCTATCTTTTAGACTTTGCTTAACTTTTCAAATTATGTCTTCTTATCAATTACTTGGAATATTACTGAATATTTTAACAAGATATTCATTGTCAGATCAGTTCACTGAAGTACAAGCTGCTCCTATCTGCAGAGCTACTCCTATAGTTTTGAATAGTGCCTGGAATGTAATAGGTTCTCAATAAATAATTCTTGAACAAAACAATGTGTGAGGAAATGAATAAGCATCATGACTTAGTAATCTAGTGAACAGTTCACCTTATAATGCATCTAGGCATCTTTGTAAGAGATTCATGATAAAGAATGGGATGAGAGAGGAGGTGGGAGATGGGATGGTTGCGGGTGGGAGGGAGGTTATGGGGGGGAAAGCTGCTATAATTCAAAAGTTGTACTTTGGAAATTTATATTTATTAAATAAAAGTTAAAAAAATAGCAACATGAAACTAGTATTTTCTTTAAAAAATCTGAACATAGAAATAAACATAGAAATTACTCCATGATTTTATAAGTGATGATTCTTGATAAAATATTTTCTGATATAAATAATAAAAATCATATGTACTCATTTAAAAATGTGGCTTATATTTCATATTATCATATTTAACATCTATATTTGCTTTACAGTTCATATCAAAGCATATAATTTGTTATAAATATGTAAACATGCACAAAATGAAAGCAACACAAATTTACTAATATTGATACATAATTACATATGTGTGGGGACAACTGCCTTTCATAGTACAGCCATAATAATGTCTATCTCTATTTCTATTTGAGCATTCTGAAGTTCCTTTCCACAAGCTGAACAGAAATACTAGATTGTAAACTCTTTATAAAAAGAAACATCTTTTATTGTATATATATTTCTAGCACTGTATGCAACTGGAACTCAGTAGATCTGTTTTATGAAAGAATGGAAGTCTACTGAATTAAAGCTACTAAGGACATTATAGATAAGTATATAGGAATATGTTGTTAGTCTTCAGCAATAACAACACATTCTTAGTGATAGGAGTTTAAAAAATTATAGCACTGAATCTGACTTCAAGTTAGATTATTTAATATACAACCTTTTACACTTATATGGTCATAACACCTCAATAAAGCCTTACTTTTCAGATGCTAAGGTCATAATGAAATAGTTGCTATTCAGTGTGTGGCAGTTACCTGAGAGACATAGAGTTTGCTGAGCTTGCACACTTTAAGTTTTGAAGGGCAGGAGCATCAACAAACATAACAGTCTATCTTTAGCAAATTTTGCAGTCACTGCTATACAGCCTTGATAACATATTTTCTCTACAGATATAACTGGAGACCTATAATGTGGAGTATTGGGGGTATACAGCCAATAACATTAGTATTAATAAAGAGGGTGCTCACAAAACATTTTACCTTGTGTTTACAGTTGACTGGCCATGGTGTGCTTCCAAAACATAACTGTTACCATTATTCGTATAAATAGAAAGCACATACCCAGATCAAATCAAGATTATATCATATAATTCAGTATAATTATCTCTTTTAAAGTCTATTTTCATCTGTATCAAATAAGTTTTATAAACCTTAAATATTTTTAATGAAAATGACATATAAAATGTAGATATCTACATGATAGGGAGATAATGCTATTAGTTACATACATTCACATGGATTTATGAGGGTACTTCAGAAAGCTCATGGGCAAATATGTTTACTTTGGTGTAAAAATTTATAAAATCCATGCAGAGTTTGTTGAGAATATACATTTCCCATGAACTTTTGAAGACCATTCATGTAAGTGTTCACACAAAACACAATGCGCTATTAAATGGCTTACATTTTCTATCTATACACACATGCACATATACATATATTACATCATGTTACAGCACTCAGTATCACAGCAACCCCAATAACTATGTATTTTTAAAGTTAATTTACAGATAATATCATAAAATTTAAAGGAATTCTACAAAAGCACACGGCTAGTTAGTGGTAGAGTCAAGACACAGTCTCAATTCATTGATTATTGATACATATAATATAGTGCACTGCTCTTCATACTTCTACTTACTACTGTATGTTTTTTGCTTGGTAAAAAAAATAATGTGATATCACTCTTAAAATTTTATGTCTACAGTACAGTATTATTAACTCTATAAACACAATGTTGTGCAGCAGATCACCAGAACTTGGTCATCTTGCAAGAGTAAAACTTCATGAACACAGAATAGCAACTCCCCATTCCCCCCACCCTCAGCATCCAGTAATCTCTAATTCTTTTCTGCCTTTATGAGTTCAATTTACTTTAGACAACTTACGTAAATGTAATCACGCAGTATTTTCCCTCTTGTGACTGGCTTATTGCATACAGCACAATGTCCTCAAGGTCCAAGTATGTTGCTGAATATTGCAGAATTTCCTTTTTTTAATGGCTTGATACCAGATTTTCTTTATCCATTCATGCTTCAGTGGGTATGTTGTTCCCACTTCATGGCTACTGTGGATAATGTTGCAATGAATATATCTGTAAAAACATCTCCCTGAGGCCCTGATTTCTGGGAGATAAATATCCAGCAGGATTGTTGGATCATGGGTAAGTTTAGTCTTAATTTTGCTGTTTTTTTAAAATCTCCATTTTTTCACAGCAGATGCACCATTTTACTCTCCCACCATCAGTGTACAAGGGTTTTGATTTTTCCACATTCTTACCAACACTTGTCATTTTTTCTTTTTTCTATTTATGTAATGGCCATTATAACAAATAAAATGGTACTTGTTTCATTGAAGTTTTGGTTTGTAGTTCTGTGATGATTAGTGATATATATTTTCCTATATTTGTTGCTGATTTTTATATCTTCTTTTTTATAATCTCTACTTAGTTATTTTCATTTTATGTGAAAGGTAGCGACAGAGACAGAGATCTTCAATCCATTGATTAACTCCCCAAATGCCTGCCAATAGCCAGAGATGGAACAGGTTGAAGCTAGGAACCAGGACTAATCTGGATTTACCACAAGGGTGGCAGGTATCCAAGTACTTGAACCATCACCTGCTACCCTCAAGGCGTGCATTAGCAGGGAACTGGATTGGCAGCAGAACACAAATAAGTGCTCTGGTACTGGATGCAAACATCCCAAATGATGACCTAACTACTGGACCAAATGTTCACCCCTATATATCTTCTTTGAGGTCCTTTCCCGTTTCTTAATAAGGTTATTTGGTTTGTTGTTACCACTATGACATTGCATGATTTCCTTATTTTTTGTATATTAACCCAACATCAGATAGATGGTATGGAAATACATTCTCCCATTCTGTATGTTGCCTTTTCAGTCTTTTTATTTTGATGCAGTTAACTTGTTGGCTACACACATATGAGACTGCTTTTCCATTGTTCCATATGTCCATCTTTAGAACAGTACCATATTATTCTGATTTCTATAGCTCTGTAATCTTTTATAATTATACTGTATGTCTCTAATTAAGTACAAAGACTGTTCCAACATGTAATATGTCTTAAAATCAGGAACTGCAAGACCTCCAGTTTTGTTCTTTTCCAATATTATTTTTGGCAATTCATGGTCATTTGTATTCTCTTAAAATTTTAGGATTTTTTTCTATTTATACAAAAATGTCATTGAAATTTTGATAGGGATGGCATTGGATCTGTTTTGGATGTCTTCCAACTCATGAACATGGGTTGTTCTTATTTCTTCTTTAATTTTTTTCTCATTATATTTTGTCATTTTTACTGTGTCTTTTACCTCCTCAGTTATGTTTATTATATGCATTTTGTTCATGTGGATGCTATCTTAAATAATACTGTTTTCTTCTTTTTTTTTTTAGAATTGATGTTGTGTTTGGATGTTGATCTTATTACCTGCAACTCTACTTAATTCATTTATTAGTTCTAATAGAGTCTGCATGTATACCTATGTGTGTGCATAATAGGTAGGATTCCCTACATATTAGATCGTGTTATCTGTGAGCAGAGATAGTTGTACTTATTCCCTTCAAATTTGGATATTTTTTATTTCTTTTTATTGCCTAACTGCCCTGTTAGAAATGCTAGCATTTATTTTTGTGGTCCCATAATCTTTCACCATTTTCTGTTTCACATTTCCCTGGCAGTGAATTAGAACACAACTTCCATCGCTTCTTTCTTCCTTGTAGTTTCTGCATTCACTGTCTTTGAGGCCTACCTGGATCATTCTCTTTTTACCTCGTATTTTATTAAAACGCATTGCTGCTTGAATCTGTCCCTTCTGAAGTTGCCAGATGTAGCATCCCTTCACACCAGTTACTGACTTTCGCTTGCTTGCTAAAACTCTTGCGTCCCTACAGAACTCACTCCTCAGTCTTATCCACCCTGTCTGAAGGCAAAATGTTTTGGATGCTGCTGAGTCTCCTCTCTCTTCTGCTCAGAGTTCCTCATAAATGCAATATGCTCTTGCTTCCCCTTCAACCAACTCAAATGCAGTGCAGCCTTTGATTATTAAACCTGAGCCCACTCCTAGCAGCAGCAGAAAGGTCATTTTTTTTTGTCATTGTTATCACCATCATCACGACTACCCCAACTCCATTTGTACAGCCACAAATGTTAGCACTACTCAAAAGAGCAGATTTGGCAGTGTTAGACTGGTTAGCAAGTGTTTCCTACAGTCTCACAAGCAATGAAATAGGAACTTAGCAATTAAAAACTTTAATATCAATTTAGCATCGCAATGACACTGACATACAGAGATTTAAAAGCATCAGTTCCCAATGTACTAGAAAGTAAAAACCAAGGGAATACAAAAGCTTGTACTTCATCATAGATTACGAAGCATTGGTTTATAGTCTTTCAAAGCATTTTTACACAACCATTAAATTTATGCCATTGTTTGCATCTTCTTAATGTAAAACAAAGTTTGATAGAAAAGGTCCAAAATACATGTCTTATGCATTTTTCTTTATATGCTAAGAAAAGCTCACAGTGATGATCTCCAAAGTAGGGTAGATAAAATAATTTTTGGATTATTTGATGATCATCAAAGAGCCACTGGCTCTCTAAGTTTTACCTATTAATGCAATTTATTTATTTTTTTATTTATTTTTGACAGGCAGAGTTAGACAGTGAGAGAGACAGAGAGAGAGTTATAGACAGTGAGAGACAGAGAGAGAAAGGTCTTCCTTCAGTTGGTTCACTCCTCTAATGGCTGCCACAGCTGGCACTGCGCTGATGCGAAGCCAGGAGCCAGGTGCTTCTCCTGGTCTCCCATGCGGGTGCAGGGTCCAAAGACTTGGGCCATCCTCCACTGCCCTCCCGGGCCACAGCAGAGAGCTGGACTGGAAGAGGAGCAACCGGGACTAGTACCCGATGCCCCAACCGGGACTAGAACCCAGGGTGCCAGCGCCACAGGCGGAGTGAGCCACGGTGCGGGACCTATTAATGCAATTTAATCAAGCATTGCCTTCAAGAAAATAAAAGTAAAAAATAAATTTATTCTTTCTACTCTAGATTACTTTAAAAGCTGATTTCTTCCTTTATTAATTTATCCCTTCTATCAATTGATATTTATTACATTTATGGACACTTACTAAGTCTCAGGCCTTGTGCTCAATGCTGGTTATCATGAAGAAAAAAGGAAATAACTTTTCCAAAATGAGTTCATAGGTAGAAAATAACAGAAGTTAGGGCACGTCTTCTCATATTTTATATAATTCTTTTAGCATTTGGATTCATCCAAAACTCAATTTTCCTCTTTTGTAGTACAAAAGCTTTGAAAAGATTTTATCTAATGTGGAAATAAAATTCTTCACAGCTTTACCCTGCTGCAAGCTACTAAGCACTAGCTTCTGTCTAAATGTTCTTTCCTTTTCTAATTGCTTTCCTTAGGATCGCTAATCTTCCAAAGAATCATTGTTTACATTATGCCTTTGCCCATTAACCAGAGAAGCATTTCTTTACACCCTTTCTGCATTCTGAGGAAGGATTAAGAGCAACTGTCAGCACAATTAAAGCTCAGTTTAATTTCTATGATCCATTTGCATTTGCAGTAAAACACCAGGACTGTGAACTCCTGAGGGTTTTGAGTACCTTGAGATCAGGTTTATTCTCCTGCCCTAAGTGACCTGTTCAGCAAAAAGGCAAAGGCTTGTCCCAGGGAACACAAAACACTCGGATTCACCATCCAAGGTCATTTAGGATGTTCTGTTTGCACAGGAATGGGGATTTTAATAACCACCCCGCTTTGACTCTATAAAACTGAGCATCAATTCAGCTAATACTGTACCCAAACATCTACGGCAGCTTGAAGTAGAGTCTCAAGAGCACAGTGGCCTGAAATTTTGATCCACTAAGGAAATCAATTCAAGAGGAGGTGCCCTCAATATATGACCCATTCTCTGGGCCTGTGATTCTAGCCAGCATGCACATTCCCAGAAACATGTTAGATTAGAAGGATGACAGTGGTGTCACACAGACTCCGGTAGTTATTTAAAGTTAATTAATTTAACCTGACCTTTCCACAGAACTATAAGACACAATAGACTACTAGTGATAATTGATTCTGGAGAGCCTCGGAGATAGTTCGAGGAAAACACAGCTGTGCTGTGTAACAGCTCTTGTTTGCTCTGGATTACGGACTATTTTTAGTACTTAGTTAATAAAGCTGATTTTCTTAAGGGGCCTCCAGTGGAATGCATGAGCTGCCCTGTCAGATGCAGATGGAATTGGGATTTGCAATGGATAAACCTAAGAAATTAACTCCTCCAATGCTGACTGTTAACAGCTGTGGCACTGGGGTACCTGTTTGTTGAGCTATGGTTGTAACAACCTATTTCATGATTTCTCAAAATATACTGTTGAAATCAGTTAAGTCCAGTTTGTCTATTTTATGCATTGATTCTTTATGAATTTTAACTCTAACAGTAATAACGGAAAGAGTTCAGGAGATAATAACAAGCAAAATACATTATGTGCTCCTCTGAAGTGCATATCTTTGCATATGAAGTCCTCTTCCACATTAAGGTGTTCATCTTTTGCCACCAGACATATCTGAAATTGTGTGTTATGAGAATGTGTCTTGGAGTCTGCGGGATCTTAGGCTCTGTAAAACAGAGCAGCGATGCAATCTCCTAAGCAACAGAGTTCTTGTTGTTGCTCCAATCTTAGCGATGAGGAAACTAAGGCACTGAGAGAATGTATGCAGGAAACAGCAGAGTTGAGACTCGTGCTGTGGTGCAAGGGGGTCAAGCCACCATCTGCAGCATTGGCATCCCATATGAGTACGGGATTGAGTCACAGCTACTCCACTTCTGATCCAGCTCCCTGCTAACGTGCCTGCGAAAGTAGCAGATGTCCCAAGTACTTGGGCCCCTGTGCCCATGTGGCAGACCCAGAGGAAGTGCCTGGCTCCTGGCTTCAGTCCTGCCAAGGCCTTGTTCTTGTGGCCATTTGGGGAATGAACTAGCTGATGGAAGATCTCTCTCCTCTCTCTCTGATTCTCCCTCTCTCTCTCTGTAACTCTGACTTTAAAATAAATAAGCAAATCTAAATAATAATAGTCAAAAAGCAGAGTTGTGACTTGAATGCAAGCAGCTGGCTCTAGAATCAAATTCTTAATTACTATGAGATGTTTCATGGAGTCATTTAGAAATGATTCAGGCACTGTGAGAACAAATCTGTTTCATAAGAAACTATAATGATCAGTTTTTTAGAAATCCCATTGGTATGAAGAAGGCATTAATCTGTGTAAAACAGAAACTAGACAGTATTTTGTGTGTGTGTTTACAAAGAAATGTATCATACTGTTGAAATCTTTCTAGTTTGTTTTTTTCAATCAATAATATTTGCATGAAATCCTTTTCACTTTTTAACGTCCTTCTTAATACTGCATAGACTACCACTAAATGAATGGACATGGAATTGATTGTCATGTTTACATTGTTGAACCAGCACTGCAAAGATACAGTTTTACATATTCTCAGTTAGACATGTAATTCTTCAGATAGAGTCCAACAAGTGGACTTTCTGGTTAATGGCTTGCTTCAATTGTCTACTTAGAAGATTTAAACATTTTAGCTATAACACATCAAACATGTTCCTAAGTTTAGCAAGTTATTACAGCTACAGAGAATGTACTTCTTAAACTCATTTGAAGGACTCCTCTGAATATATTTGGAGACTCCCCTATAATACCGTTTGTATTCAAGGTCTTACATACCCTAAAGATATTTTATAAATAAAATCCTTTTGGAGAGAAGGAGTGCAGGACAGAACTTGCTGCAAAGAGTAGTTCTCCAGTGTTACACTACCAGAAAGAAATAGGTGCCTGTGGCCCAGTGGGTTAATGCCCTGGCCTGAAGTGCCGGCATCCCATATGGGCACCGGTTCTAGTCCCGGCTGCTCCTCTTCCAATCCAGCTCTCTGCTATGGCCTGGGATAGCAGTAGAGGATGGTCCAAGTCTTGGGCCCCTGCACCCACGTGGGAGACCCAGAAGAAGCTCCTGGCTCCGGATCAGCACAGCTCTGGCCATTGTGGCCATCTGGGGAGTGAACCAGCAGATGGAAGACCTCTCTCTCTGTCTCTACCTCTCTCTATAACTCTTTCAAATAAATAAAATAAATTTTATTTAAAAAAAGAAATAGGTGACTTTGTTATTCTTCTACATTTAAATATCTCCCCAATTCGTAAAACACATCAAGGTGGCAATATTTGTGACATCAAGGTGTCACAAATCACAGTAACAAAGAATCCAATGAAAGAATAATTTACCTCCCATTTGATCAAGAAAATCATGAATGTAAAAAAAAAAAATGGGCTTGTTGTGTTCTTTCAGCACAATGGTTTTGGTCCTCTCCACTCCAAAGTGTGCGTTTTCATGAAGTATTTCTGCCCCACTGCAGTGTTGTGTAAGTGACAGTGTCTGTTCCATGGAGGATATGCAGAATCCCTTCCCTGCCATCTCTTCAGTTACAGCCCTGCCTCTCAGTTGCTTTCCAAATGCTTCATCTTTGTTCTGACTATAGTTGTTTAGCAGTAACAGCAGTTATGTCACTGGAACACCTAATAGGAATAGCAGGATTACAAGTTTAAAATCTTACAGGCTTTTGTGGATGAACTGATCTGCTATAAATGCCATTCTTCAAAGGCAAAAAGCTATTAAGATAAACTTACTACTTTACACATCAAGTCCTCACACACTCTAAATACAACGCTTTTCTCACAGCTGCTGTAATATTCCTCAACACTTCAATTAAAAACTAGTCATCTGGCTTAGGAACACATAAACATCATGTAAGTAACTGTCTCTGGGCCTCTGGGGGTTGCATTCAAAAATTCACCAGAGAGTCCTCCTTTGGAGAATTGCTGACAAGCTTCAACCCCAGAGAATGACTGATTATATAAGACTTCAGTTGGTTTCATGTCATTCCTTTAGTCTTAACTGTGGACAGACAAGAAGACATTTGACATTCTTTTTTTTTTCTATTTTATATAAAGGGAACAAATTCCATATATACAGCTTTAAGAACATAATGATGCTTCCTACCCTACCTTCCCTCCCCCCTCCTTCCCTCATTCCCACTATATCTTTCTCCTTTCTTATTTCTCTTTTAATTTTTGCAATGACATACTTTCAATTTACTTGATAAACAGAAACTTAACCTCCTACTAAATAAAGAATTCAACAAGCAGTAAGTAGAAAAACCATTGTTCCACAGGAGTATAGGCAAGTGCTACAATAATAAACAAATCTCAAAAATGTCAATTTTGTTCATATACATAATTTTTTGTACTTCATGTTAGTTACCACAAATAAGGGAAAATATATGACATATATCCCAGTTGACACTCTTTATTCTTTAACTTTCCCTTTGAAAATTAAAGAACATGCAAGTAGAGAACAATTTTTTTTTTATAATCTCAAGCCTTTAGGAACATCTACTATATTAGTTCTTGGCCTGGATTTGGCTCTGCATAGCAGCCATAAAGCTAAACAAAGTAAAATATTTTTTAAAAATACGATGGATTAGGAGGACATGGTGGTACAGCAGTTGAAGCTGCCACTTGGCTGCTCGTATCCCATATCAGAGGGCCTGGAATAGATTCCCAGCTCCTTTGCTTCCAGTCTAGTTTCCTGCCACTGCACCTTGGAGGCTGCAAATAATGGCCTACACACTTGGCTCCCTGCCACTCCTGGGGAAGACCTGGATGAAGTGCTTGGCTCCTGGCATCAGCCTGGCCTAACTCCTAGATATTGAGTTCATTTGGGGAGTGAATCAGTGGATAGGAAATCTCTCTCTTTGTCTCTCTAATTCTACATTTCAAATAAATCTTTTAAAAATATTAAAAAATAAAAATATTATGTATGTAGGTAGCATGCAAGCCAAGCCAAATCAAGTGTTTCAAATCACATTATGGCTTCCTACTCTAGCCTTAAGGGCTCCAGGAATATAGAAATGATATTAAAACAGTGATTTTACTACTTAAAATGTGATCTGGATCAGCACCTTCAGCTTCCAATAATCATGGCATGGAAAGACATAGGCTGGGGGCCCCAGCCCAGAGCTTCTGGATTACAATTACATTTTAACAAGATCCCTTGCTTTTCAAACAATAATATTCAAAAATGGCTGAACCATATCACTTTATATCATTTGCATTAGACCAAGTACATGAGCAGTTGCAACACTGTGTTTTGCTGGTTAATCATGCAGAATTGTTTTATAATGAGTATTGCTACTTGGAAAAATTCCCAGTTTCTCCACTCTTCCCTCAGAAAAAAAAATGCAGAATCTTTAGCTAAAGGAAAAAAGTCATTATGAATCTCATGCCTCATGCAAATAGTGTTTGTACTTAGCATAATTACAACAGAGAACAGGACAGAATTTAACTCTTCTCAATGTTTAATAAATCTTCATTAAAAGTTTATTCTGAAAAAAATTTATTGATGGTTACTTAAAAGTCACATATTCGTCCTTTGTCTCCTTCCACATTAAAGAAGTAATATTATATATCATCTATGGGTTGGTTTGTATGTAGACAAGATTATTAGCTGTTTTGTCTAGATTTATGACAATGTCTTGGTCAATTCTCTTTTCATCACTAGACCTTTTTATTATTTAATCATACAATCTACAAGAATTAGTGCATGGTAGAAAATCAAATTAATTTGAAAGTGAGAAATATATTAATATCTTTTAAAATAATGTATTTACCTTTTAAAGTTAACCAAGAAACTCCTCCCATCCCCCAAGCAAATGTAAAAATTTTTCTAACTAGATAATATCTTGCTAAATTGACCATTTTGATTTCACATTTTTGACCTTCCACCTCTATAAAATGAAGTTTTATCTGATCATGAAGTTTTTATGCTATAAATTCAAATATAAAAATTTGATTATGTAGCACTACAATTCATTCTCAGCCATGATATTTCATGATATGAATAAATACTTTCAGTTTGATAGCTTTTCCAAAAATTCTTGAAACTCTCACAGGCATAGGTTTAAATAAACTTACTGCAAATGATGAGAAATGGATTTTGGTAAGGTATGCATGGTGCTTTCTACACAGCAAAATAAAACAAATAAATGAAAACCAAAGCATACTGACAACAAAACTGAAGGTCATTTAATTTTTTCATATTTTATAAAGTCATTATGAGAAAAACATGATTTCTTATTGAAACAATGAATCCTCCAAATTCCCATCCCTGTTGTTTCAACAGTTAATGTGGGCTTAACTACACATATGATAATTGTTCTCGATTGAGACATGCCATACCATCACATCCATTTCACCATTCTCAACAGGAAATTGTAGTTACTCAATCAAATGTTTTAGCTTTCAAAGGTAATTAAGTTTTTTTTTTTTAATGCAGAGACAGAGATATAGGAAGACAGAGAAAGAGAGAAACAGAGAGAATTTCCCATCTGCTGTTTCAGTCCTCAAATGCCTGTAACAGCCAGAGTTGGACCAGGTTGAAGCCAGGATCTCAGAACTCAACCCATTTCCTTCATGGATGGAAAGGTCCCAACTACTCTAGCTATCCTCTGCTGCCTCTCAAGGTGTACATGAGCTGGAAGCTTGAATTCAAAACAGAGCAGGAATCAAACCTAACCATTCAGACATGGGATTCAGACATCTTAAGCTTGATCTTAACCATGGTGGCAAATGCCCAGCCTAGTTTAATGTGTAACACAAGATATAATGCAGGTAGTTTTCAGAGAGCTAAGGAAGACATAGGATAAAGTTTATCTGATTGACTGTAATCATTTGGCAAAAAATGCATTATATTTTTTTGACAGGCAGAGTTAGACAGTGAGAGAGAGAGACAGAGAGAAAGGTCTTCCTTTTCCGTTGGTTCACTCTCCAATGGCCGCCACAACCGGCATGCTGCAATGATCCGAAGCCAGGAGCCAGGTGCTTCTCCTGGTCTCCCATGCAGGTGCAGGACCAAGCACTGGGGCCATCCTCCACTGCCTTCCCAGGCCACAGCAGAGAGCTGGACTGGAAGAGGAGCAACTGGGACAAAATCTGGCGCCCCAACCGGGACTAGAACCCGGGGTGCCGGCGCCGCAGGCAGAGGATTAGCCAAGTGAGCCGCGGCACCAGCCTATGCATTATATTTAACATTATTTTGACAAAATATAATTCACCCAAGTAAAAGTGATATGGTCATTTGTATCTGTATAAGCAATGCACAAGTTACGAGTACAGTCTTCTAAATAGATCTAAGTTGGTTATTCAGAACCTGAGATTTAGCTTACCATAAAAATGCTGTTCTAAATCATAATTATATTATCCAGTCAATTCAGAAAATCCTTTTCATCTGCAAATGTTGCTAAGCTGAAATTATCAGGTATTTTGTAGAATGAGTGCCTTGAACACGAACAGAGAACTCCAAAATAGGTTTGCCTAAGTCAAACATCATCCCTTCATTGTTATTGCTATCTCAGTGTTCCTTCTAATGTTTTTATCGCATATCTACATTCCTATACTATGGTTATTTCTTGGAACAGTACTATGGTCTTAACCCAGTTACTGCATTTGCTTTTGTACTTGGTTATTGGTGTGCTAAAGTCAACTTGTATTGGTTCACACAAGCTGACTTTTAAAGTGTCGGGAAGTTTGCAAGCTATTTGTTCAACAAAGCCAATATTAAGACTATATATGTTTACATTTTATTTATATATTTTTAAAAATAACAAGCCATCAAAATTCAGCAGTTCTGATGGATTTTACTATATTTCCTAAACTCTCTGCCCTACGGATGTGTATTGATCTTCACAGTGGAAATGTTATACCATGTTGTGCTGGTGCACATATCTTTCCAGCTCCAAATTCAGTGACGATATGTTGGTAACTTGAAATTGACCATGGTGGGAATATTTACATAAACATCTGCAAACACTGTAAGTCAAGGCCTGATTTATTTTATTGTTGATTTTTTAAAAGATGTATTTATTTATTTCAAAGGCAGAGTCACAGAGAGGCAGAAGCAGAGGCAGAAAAAGAGGTCTTACATCTGCTGATTCACTCTCCAAACAGCCGCAATGGCTAGAGCTGCGCCAGTTTGAAGCCAGGAGCCTGGAGCTTCTTCCAGGTCTCTCACGTGGGTGCAGGAGCCTAAGGACTTGGGCCATCTCTTGCTGTTTTCCCCTGCACATCAGCAGGGAGCTGGATAGGAAGCAGAGCAGCCGGGACTCAAACGAGCACCCGTATGGGATGCTGGCACTACATACAGGCAGCAGCTTTACCAGCTACACCACAGCCCTTAATTTCTACAGAAGTATGTATGTATATGTATATTAGTATATGTATATATATATGTATATTAGTATATGACCTTTGAGTCAAAATTGGCTTGAACTTGCTTTTGTAAATAAAGTGTCAACAAAACATAGCCATGCTCTTCCATTTTCATATTGTCCAGGGCTAATTTTATGCCACATTGGCAAAATTCAGTAGTTATGACTCAAAGAATATATGGTCCACAAAGCCCAGCATAATTTCTTCATGATCATTTAAACAAAAAGTTTCCTACTAATTTTCTAGATTAAAGAAAGTGTTGGAAAAATTATAAAAATTAAAATAAACTTAAAAGTGTACTATACTTAAAACCTATTACACTTAGAATAGCATAAACCTGAGGAAATTTTCTTCCATTATTATAAAATCATTATTCAATGAAGTAGAGAACTTAATTGAAGTTCAAAAACACATTTTAGTTTTACCACTCTCTTTACTTGCTAACATAAGCTAAAATATTAGTTGATATTAATTTTTAACTAGTTGGCAGTGAAATAACTTATTTGCTAAATTAATAGTAAAAAAATTTACTAATAACCCAATTTTGTGACATAATTATATGCAATAGAATTTTATAAAACTGACTGGGTTTCACATGTTAACATAACAGATTTTATGACAGTATGTTTACAAGTTAGCAGATTGAGATATAGCCGGGGCCAGCACTGTGGCGCAGTGGGTTAAATCCCCTGCCTGCAGTGCTGGTATCCCTTATGGATACTGGTTTGAGTCCTGGCTGTTCCACTTCCAAACCAGCTCTCTTCTATGGCCTGGGAAATCAGTGGAAGATGGCCTAAGTGCTTGGGCTCCTGCATCCACATAGGAGACCTGAAGAAGCTCTTGGCTCCTGGCTTCAGATCAGCTCAGCTCTGGCCATTGCAATCATTTGGGAAATGAACCAGAGGATGGAAGACCTCTCTCTGTCTCTGGCTCTGCCTTTCTCTGTAACTGTCTTTCAAATAAATAAAATAAATCTTTTATAAAAAAAGCTATATCTCCATTTATTAAATAATGATTGAATTGCAAATACAGGTTTTCTATGGATACAAGAATCTGTCGAAAAAACAGGAAAGCATTATGTGAGCATTATAAGGAATTTACCACAATGCATTGGGAGCTATACAACTTTTATATCAATAAAATTTGTAATAGCACTATGTAAATGGTAACATTGTACTACGGTCTTCCAAGGTAAAAAGAACCAACAGTTCACCCCCCCAACACACACACATCAAAGAGAGGAAAAATACAATTTTAGAGGCTTGGTGACTCCTAAATCTGCAGCATAGGTAAGCAGACTGGAAATCTAGAAAGAGTTATAATTATAGGTCAAAAGAATACCTCTTAGCTCAAGGGAGTTCACTCTTGATTCTATTAAAGTCTTCAATTATTTGGATGAGGTCAACCCACAATGGAGAGGATAAACCACTTACTCAAAGTATACTGATTTAAATATTACTCATTAAAAAATGTCTTCACCGCAACATCAATAAAAACAGTTAAATAAGTGAATGACAGAATCCAGTCAAGCTAACACATAAAATTAACTGTCACATATAAATATGCAAGCATTGTTTTCTTCTTGAGTACCAGCTAAGCACCAATAGCACATGCTTAACCTGAACCACCCTATTTCATCTATGCTGCTTAGCTTCCCTAACTGTGCAGTTAGGGCTGGACAATCAAAGAAGCTCTTCCCTCCTCTGAAGCAGAACCTATGGGGTCTTGTGCTCAATTAGCTGTATCACGATTGTGGATTTAGTCACTGGATCTGGATCTGATCAGTTAGGGAGTGGTGATGAGAGATAAGAAACTTCCATTTCTTTTGTTGGTTCAGAACTGAGTTATTTCTATTTTTGCACTGAGCTGTGTCTGAATGTGGAATCCTCTAATCACCCTCTTGGGGCACCACCATTCCTTGATGACACTGTGACTGGCTCCATTCCTTATCCTTTCTGAAGAAATAATGCTTCAAACAGATGTGGAATGGATGGTTCAGAAAAACCATAATTTTTACAACTAAGAATCTTCTTTAGGCCTAGTCTTGTCAAATCTCCCATGGGTTGACATTTAGCAAAGATCATAATTGACTGATGAGATTTGAGTTTTCACATATGATTAGCATTGGCCATCCATGAGCAAAATTTACAATGAGTTGCATTTTTTAATATTCATCTCTACTTAATAGCATTAACATCATCTTTAGCTGTGGTCATGATTGGATCAATAGTGTCCATGTGGGTCCACTTCCATCATATTCTTCCACTCATCTGTGCAGGTCACTTGGCTAGAATGTCTGTTACCCCATTTGATGACAGACTTTTTCAAGAGACTTGGAAAATATTCTTTTCTTTCCTCACCTCTCCAAGGCTGTCCCTCTGGAAGCAATGCTTATTGTCTCTTTCTTTTGGATGCCTAAATTTGACCCAATTATGCTCCTCATTGGGAATAAATTGTCCCTTCTCTCTGGGGGCAAATTTCACCTTTGGAAAAGTTTGCAAAAGTTTTGTGAGCCTAGAACTTCAACCTGGGCTTGTGTAATTTATGGAATGGCAACTTATTTCAGCTCATGAAATGTCATTATGCATGATTTTTGTGAATTTATTCTTAAATAGCAGAGTTTGTCTCTAAGTGTTTGTTTTCTACGTGAAAGTTGCATTTCCATTGCAATGCTTTATTATTCCCAAATAAATATTATTCTCTGGCAAATCTCTTTGTAATTTCTGATTGAGATTGACATGCCTGCAGTGTCTATTACCAACAACTAATTCAAGATTTCAGAAATCATTCAAGGAAACCTAACTATGCTATTTAATGGCATATTTTATAAAAATTAATTTATGGAAAAAGAGTAGTGGTAGATGGAGAATTGAGATGAGTGAAAACAAAACAGCAACAATAAAAACCCAGAGATTATCTAAGTCTAGAATATTAATAAATCTATATAAATATATAAAAGTAAATCTTTTAATGTTTCAAAATTTTAGGGGCTGGCACTGTGGCACAGTAAGCTATGCCTCTGCCTGTGGCGCTGGCATTCCATATGGGTGCTGGTTGGTGTCCCAGCCACTTCTTTTCCAGTCCCAGCTGTTCTCTGCATATGGCCTGGGAAGGCACTGGAAGATGGTCCAAGTACTTGGGACCTTGCACCTGCATAGGAGGCCCAGAAGAAGCTCCTTGCTCGTGGCTTCAGATTGGCTCACTGTGGCCATTTGGGGAGTGAACCAGTGGATGGAAGACTTTTCTCTCTGTCTCTCCCTCTTGCGGTCTGTAACTCTACCTCTCAAATAAATAAATAAAATTTTTTAAAAAGTTTTATAACAATTATTTATTGGTTGCTAAGAACTGGGGAGACAAAAACTAACATAACAGATGGTATTTACTCCCTTGAAATTGTTTTGAAGAAAATAATGTGATAAAAGCAAAAATAAAATGGTAATAGAAATAACAAAGATTCAACATTAAGAACAGGGACATTACAAACTTAAAATAAGGTTTTAACCTCTTAAAAAAAAGGATAAGACTAAGCCTAGGTTTGGGTGATACCTAAAAAACAAACATAAATATATTCTTAAGATGTTTATCATCTTTTCCTATAATCCTAGGAATAATACAAGGAATTGAAAAAGAAAAAAATACATGGTTAATAAATTAGTAAAACTGGTTAAAATATTGCTCTTGAATTGCAACAGGTTTCTAAATGGGTGACATATTTCAACTGAAAGAATATTGATTTATTATAAAATAACTCAAGTATTTACTAAAGAAATTCACATCAAAGCAAATAAAATTATTTTCTTAACAAAATGATCATGGTTAGGTGTTGTAGCATACCATGTTAGGCTGCTTGGAACACCTGCATCTCATAACAGAGTGTTATTTCAAGTCCTCACTACTCTGCTTCCAATATAGCTTCCTTTTAATGTCCATCCTGGGAAGCAGATGATGGCCCAAGTACTTGGGCCACTGCCACCCATGTGGGCAACTTGGATGGTATTCTAGCTTGTAGCTTCAGCCTAGCCCAGCATTGCCTGTGTTAGGTGTTTGGAGAGTAATTCAGCAGGTCTCCTTCTCTTTCTTAATTTCTCTCTCTACCTTCCAAGTAGATGAAAAATATACTTTTACAAATAACAAAATAAAATAATTGAAATGATTAAGGATATTTCCATTTTTTTTTCATGCTTAATCAAACTTGGTAATTGTTCCTTCTCTTTTATGGAAGAAAAATCATTTATATATTTAAAGATTTATTTATTTATTTGACAGAGCGAGTGAGAGAGAGAGAGAGAGAGAGAGAGAGATAAATCTTTTTTTCCCACTGGTTCACTTCCCAGATGGCTACAATGAGCAGGGCTGTGTCAGGCTGAAGCTAAGAGCCAGGAGCTTCTTCGAGTCTGCCACAAGGGTGCCAGAGTCATGGGCCAAGTTCTGCTGCTTTTTCCAGGCCATTACCAGGGAGTTGGAAGTGGAGCAGCTGAGACATAAATCAGTGCCTTTATGGTATGCTGGTGTCGCAGGCAGAGGCTTTACCTGCTATAGCACAGCACCGGCCCCTCACCTACATATTTTCCATTCCTCATAATTCTTCCTCAATTATCTAATTTCAACTTTTTGTATTGAGTATAAAAGATCAGAATTGTACAGCTTTGTAAGTGTTTATTAGTAAGTTAAATAACTAGTTGGGTTTAGGAAAGTGGGCTAGCACAAATTATTGCATTTGGGAGAGCTTAGAGAAAAATCTTATTTAATGTGTTAAACTGCAAACAAAGAAATTAAAAGGGAGCCAGGCAAGAGACCTGAAGACCACCAGCATTTAATGTAGGTTGGAGGAAGACAAAATTTTTGGAAGAATACAGAGACACTAAGAGAAGAGAGAACTGTGTTTAAATATTCAGGGTTGAGGGAGGAGTTTTAAAAAGGTTGGTTGGGAGGGGGTCATAGTGGTTCATAGTGTTTTACCAAAGCCAGAGTGGTCAGAAAAGAAAAGACAATATGGATGGAGTGCTCATGCGCTGACTAATCACTTCTCCCAGGACAGTTTTCATAGTTGTGAAAATAGAATGTAACACTGTAGAATTAATAAGCACAACAAAATGGAAGCTGGAGGGCCCTCATTGTGGCATAGTAGATTAAGCCACTGCCTGCGACACTGGCATCCCGTATGGGTGCAGGTTTGAATCCCTGCTCATCTTCCGGTCCAGCTCCCTGCTAAAGTTCTGGGAAAGTTGAGGAAGATGTCTCATGTGCTTGGGCTCCTGCCCCCCACGTGAAGGACCTGGAAGAAGCTCCTGGCTCCTGGCTTTGGCCTGGCACAGCCATGGCCAGTGCAGCCATTTAGGGAGTGAACCATCTGATGAAAGAGCTCTCTCTGTCTCTCGCTCTCTGCCAGTAAAATGAATAAATAAATCTTTTTTTTTTTTTAAAGGAAATTGCATGTCTTGCTACTTTATCAAGAATTCTGGCTGGAAAGGTAAAACAAATAACAGGGCAAGAAGAGACATAGAAGATGAACATGAATAACAGGATTTGAAACTGGGCCTGTTGCTCTCATTTAAACCAAGCTCTCACACTGGTAGCAAAAAGACAAGTGATGAATTTTCCCAAAGTGAATGTCAGCTGGCCTAAGTAGGATGTTCAAGGACAATGCTAGATAATTAAGTCTGACCACCCACTTCCAGCAAATGACTTACTCAAAAAGCAGGACATGGAGCTGAATTGTAGTTCAGCAGGCTATGATGCTGTCTGTGACACCAGCATCCCATATGAGGACTGGATGGAGTACTGGCTACTCCATTTCTGATCCAGATCCATGCTAATGTGCCTGGTAAGGCAGTGGCAAATGGCTCAAGTACTTGGGTTTCTGCCACCCATGGTAAAGACCAGGATGGATGGATTTCCATGCCCCAGACCTCAGCATGGTCAAGCCCTGAAGTAAAACAGCAGATGGAAGATCTCTCTTGTTCTCTCCCTCTGTACTTCTGCCTTTCAAATAAATAAATATATTTTTTTAAATAGCAGGATTTTCCATCTAATATCTGAAGAAATAAAACTTTTCTTCCCATAGCAGTATATGAAGCTGAAGGCCTAGAGTTACTGAGGAAACTAAGGATGATTTCTATGGAGAGGGCAGACAGTTTTGAGACTCCCTGATACTGAATGAGAAGCACAGGGAGAATATTTCTCACAAAACTTGATAAGAGCAGTTTAGAGGATGGCAAGGGCAAGGAGTTCACAATGAAAGCAGCTATTGAGAAGAAACTAGCTGAGGCTGCTTATGGCGCCAGGGCAGTGTATCTGAGGCAGATGCTGTTCCCCGATATCAGATTAAAGGCGCATTTCCTGGCCAGCGTCGCAGCTCAATAGGCTAATCCTCCGCCTTGCGGCGCCAGCACACCAGGTTCTAGTCCTGGTCGGGGTGCCAGATTCTGTCCCAGTTGCCCCTCTTCCAGGCCAGCTCTCTGCTATGGCCCAGGAGTGCAGTGGAGGATGGCCCAAGTGCTTGGGCCCTGCACCCCACAGGAGACCAGGAGAAGCACCTGGCTCCTGGCTTCGGATCAGCGCGGTGCGCCGGCCGCAGCGCGCCAGCCACAGTGGCCATTGGAGGGTGAACCAACGGCAAAAGGAAGACCTTTCTCTCTCTCTCTCTCACTGTCCACTCTGCCTGTCAAAAAAAAAAAAAGGCGCATTTCCTGTGGATCAGATGGTTCACATATGAGTAACGGAGCAGGCCTGGCACTGTTGTGGATCCTGCTGAAAAGATCCCTCTGGAGGGGCAAGGAGGCCTTTGCAGCCAGAGGATGGAGGTGAAATGATCCAGCTTGAAACAAAATCAAAACCAATCAAGTGGTTGAAATGCATTGGCCTATATGAGAAGAACATGTCAGAGACAATCCCAAGGATGGCAGCCAGTGTGCAGAGGTCCCAGGAACTAACAATGCTGCTCAGGGAAGCACGAGTTTCTTCCATTTTACATTACTGACAATTCAATGTAATCTTTAATTTTACCTCAGAAATGACTGAGGGCAGACATTCTTTGGAATAAAGAAGATGTTCTGGGTGGAAACACACAGAAGTAGTTGTGTGTTGAAGAGAAAAGGGAAATGTATTCTTCTGATGTCATTGCAGCTCAGAAGTTGATGGCTTGAACAATGTAAATGTCTCATCTCATAGCTCTGAAGGCTAGAATCTGTGGTCAAAGTGTCAGAAGGCCACACTCCCCCTGGAGGGGCCAGGGAAGGTCTGTTCCAGGTCTCTCTCCTAGCTTCTGTGAGTACTTCACTTCATCATGTTAGAAAAAACCCAGTCCTCATGGGGAACCTGCTTCTGTATTGTGTCTCTGTGTCCAAATTTCCCCCTTTTTATATGTACACCAGTCATACTGGAGTAGGGACCATGCTAATGGCCTCATTTTTCTTTAGAAGAAAGGAATTTATTGAGGCATTACTGATCAGAACTATTGGAAAGAAAGAAAAACCACTCCATCTAGACTTAAGAAATGGCTTCTATATGCAAACCACATTGGTTACTTCCCAACAATGATGCTGTTAAGGACAGAATCATGATGTATAATACTCAGATCTGAATCAGGAAGTTACCTGATTAATCTGTTGTTGACCCTAGTAGCACTTCTGTCACATTCTCTAGAAGATCTGCTCAGGCCTTTGAATTCTACCACTAGAGACTGTGTTCCTCTGATTCATGGAACTTCAGGCATAACCAGGATTCAGCTAGAAAGAGAATCTGGTTGCCTATTGTCACTGTCATAAATGATCACAAACTTACTAGCTTAAATAAAGAGAGATGTTTTCTGTCACTGTATTTGAAGGATAGAAATCCAAAATCAGTCTCACTGGGCTCAAGCTGAAGTGTAGGAAGTTCTGTGCTCTCTCCAGTCTCTAGGGAATAATCTGTTCTGTGCCACTTCCAGCTTTTGTCATTGCTTGTGGTTAAATTACTTTCATGTTTGCCTTCATGGGCACATAAATGTTCACTTTCTTTGTGTATAAATCTCTCTTTGCCTTTGTATTATGAGCACACATGAGAATGTATGTAGGGTTCACATGGAGAACTCTGGTTAATCTAATCTCAAAATCCTTACCTTGATCACATATATAAAAATGTTTTCAGCACAATATTCCAAGGTTTCATGGTAAAGTCACAAGCTAGCTGGGAGCCTAACAAAAGTCCACAGCCATGGAATATAAGGGAAAATGAAGCCCCAGTAAACTGGAAGCTACCCCACTGGCAGCAGACAAAACAGCAGTCCAGCAAACCACTCAACCTCACTGAAACTGCCAATATCAACACCTTTTATTTTCTATTAAATCTCTGATTATCCTGATATTTGAGGTTTGCACTTTATGATTAATACTGGGAAGATGTCCACCCGTACCCAGTGAGGATCCCCACATTTGTGGCAGTTCCCAGGCACCCCAGGCTCTCATAGCAGCTACTAGACCCCATCCCACCCGAATGTTTGCCGTAAATGTAGGAGCAGATGCAGAATTCAGGCCCTGGATTCCAACGCCTGTAAAAAGGCTTCTGCTAACCAAGGGTTGAGGATATGCTTGTGTCTTTCCAGAGAATGCAGGACAGCCCATTTGGGTACCAGCCAGAAACATCAAGCTTGCAACTGACAGCCAACCAGAACCAGCTGAACAAGACTGAGAGTCTGCCTTGTTAGCAGATGCACCTGCCCTATCATCCTACAGTGAGAAACTGCCCATAGCCACATTCATTACTGTTTTATACCCCACTAGCTCTGGTCTGCCACTCAAATAGCCCACAGCCTGTGTGCAGTCATGCCATTCCTGATTAACGCTTCCTCATTCCTACCCCCATCTGAGCAAGTACTCCTGTAGTCTCCTGTTTTGAGCACTGGTTAGTCATCGATGGGTAAGATCCCCTGGGGGACATCCTAAGACAGGCATAGCCATGTACAGAGACCACATGGAAATGGGGTCAACAATGGTATGGCCAAGAATCATGCTTCCCATTGCTCAAAATTAAAGGAAAAGGGGGAAATGCGGTGGAATGAGAAGGCCATGCCAAGATGGCCACTGGCAACAGAAACTGCCTGGCAACAGGCTGTGACTGGATGCTTCAAAAAGTGCCTGGCAACAGGGTGTGATTGGTTAGGGCATAGACCGCTCCTTGACCGGATTGGCTGCGTTGGCTATATAAACTGCTGTAGCAACTGAAATAAACGAGTCTGCAGGCTGCTTGCCTCAGGCCTGCTTTCACCCGACTCTCAGGTTCTGTGTCTGTGTGGTGACTCCATGCCTCTTGCTCCCACCACGCTCCTCCTCCCAGAAACGAATCCACAGCAACAATGATTAATACTGGGAAGATGTCCATGGGATCTGACCAGAGTCACTGAAGCTTAATTCTTTAAAGACTCTATCTCCAAATAAGGTCACGTTCAGATGTTCTTGGGATTAAGACTCACATGTATCTTTTTTTTTAACATGAAATAATTTTCTTTTTCATCTACTTGAAAGGCAGAGTGACAGAGAGAGACAGAGACAAAGATATCTTCTGCCTGCTGTTTCACTCCCCAACTGTTTACAACAGCCAGGACTGGTTTATGCTGAAGGCAGAAGCCCAAAACTTGATCTACGTCTCCCATGTGAGTGTCAGGGACACAAACACTTGAGCCTGACCTGCTGCTTCCCAAGATGCATTAGTAGAAATGCTGGATAGGAATTGAGGGGCTGGGACTGTATCCCAGGCACTATAATATGGGGTGCATGGTCTCAAGAAGCAGCTTAACACACAGCTGTGTCACACACTTTCCCCTCACACATATTTCGAGGAGAAGACACAATTCATCCCATAATACTCTACAAGCCCTGATTTTTTTAGTATATAGGTTAGGTGAGCAAAAGAAGGAATAACTGATATGTAAAGAAAAGGAAGGGAATTCAAGTTAAGAGATCAGTTTCAACCTGACAAGTGACGTTTTATCTAACACTAAAAACAAGTGATAAAGAAAGAATCATGGTAAGCTTAGGTGGTTTAAGAATTATGCAGTGAGGTGGGGTGGGGGGCAGAAGTGGTCACAGCTGGCTGTAAAAAATCACAGATTGCTGATCTAGGGGAATTAGAGAGACAGCAGAATTTACTGGATCAAGTCAAAGGAAGAAGTAGGAGAACTGCAGATGGAACAGACTAACAAGAAAGAATAATAGGGGCCAGCGCCATGGCTCACTTGGCTAATCCTCTGCCTGCTGCGCTGGAATCCCATATGGGCGCCGTGTTCTATCCTGGTTGCTCCTCTTCTGATCCAGCTCTTTGCTGTGGCCTGGGAAGGCAGTGAAGGATGGCCCAAGTGCTTGGGCGCCTGTACCCTCGTGGGAGACCAGGAAGAAGCTCCTGGCTTCGGATCGGTGTAGCTCCAGCCATGGCGGCCATTTGGGGGGTGAACCAAGGGAAGGAAGATCTTCCTCTCTGTTTCTCCCTCTCTCTGTCTGTAACTCTACCTGTTAAATAAATACATAAATAATTCGAATACTTTCTTAAAGAAAAAAGAATAATAAAGCAAAGACTGGTTTGCATATGGAGAGGCCAAAAATGAAGAGGAAACCATAAACCTCTTTAAACGTTGTGGCCTCAAACCACAATGGAGGTGTGATTTTCATTTTTGCTTTTCATTTTAATTTTGTCCCCAACAGCATTTAAGCAATTGAAGGTGGAAGAAGAGAGTGAATTTTTGAGGCACAGGGCAGAACAGCAAAATCATTTGGAGTTGGACAAACACAGGTTTGACTTTTAGCTCTGACACTAGTTGTGAAACCAGTTTTTTAGGTTTTCTAGACAGCTATATTTGTCATTTGTAAAATAATTTAAAATAATATTTGCTTTATAAAGACTTTTATAAACAAAATGATAGGGAAATATTTAATATACTGCTTTACACAGAGACAATATTCAATAAATATATATTTTTATTGTTGCTATTATTGTTCCATTTTCAGTGCTGAAATACTCATATTGTCATTTTTCAGGTTTGGAAGTTTTGTGGGTTGTTACAGCAAAAGGATATGGGAGGGTCCGATTTTTTTTTTTTTTTAAGATTTATTTGTTTGAAAGACAGAGTTACAGAGAGAGAGAGAGAGAGAGAGACAAGGAGAGAAAGGTCTTCCATCCACTGGTTCACTCCCCAAATGGCTTCAACAGCCAGAGCTGAGCCAATCCCAAGCCAGGAGCCAGGAGGTTCTTCCGAGTCTCCCAAGTGGGTGCAGGGGTCCAAGGACTTGGGACATCCTCCACTGATTTTCTAGGTGCATTAGCAGGGAGCTGCATTGGAAGTAGAGCAGTCAGGACGCTAACTGGTACCCATAAGGGATTCTGGCACTGCAGGTTGGGGCTTTGACCAACTGCACCACAACTCCAGCCCTTGGTGTGTGTTTTTATTAGTTTTTATTGTTGTTCCTGTCACTACATAAAAACTACCAAAAACTTTTATGCTTGACAAAACATTTATTATTCATATACCTGTGAGTCAGGAGTCCAGACATGCTTAGCTTGGTTTTCTACTGAAAGTATCATATGACTACAGGAAAGGTGTTCACTAAACTGTATTCTCACCAAGAGACTCAACTGAAGAACCCACTTCTAAGCTCAATTCATCTCCTTGAGGCCATATGTGCTAGGGACCTAGTTTACTGCACACTAGTTTACTGGCAAGAGACTACCTCAGCCTCTGCTGATACCCCACAGTCCTAGAAGCTCCCAGAATTCCTTGCCACAAGGACTCCTGTCCCACGGCCACTTACTTTATCCAGCCCAAAGCGAGCGTTTCTGGCTCCAGTCCACTCATGTAGTCTTATCTAATGTATTTATGAAAGTGACATCTCATTTCCTCATCACATTCCGTGGCTAGATACATGGCACAGGTCCCACTCAATCTAGTGGAAGAGCTTACACAAAGGTTAGAAGAGTTGGGAATGGAGATCACCATAAGATCTGTTGGCCAAAGCTACATTAGGAAGTCCTCAATAAACAATCAGTTTGCATAATTCACTGAATTGGTATGTTGTTCTGGCTTTATAATACAAATATTAATAAATATCTCCACTTCCTTTAGACCACCATTTGGCTCTAATTGTAGGCTGGGTAGGAAAATACATGATTTAAAAAGAACTTGCTATAATTGTCCATTAAAAATAGAAATGACCAAACACAAAACAGCTTATTCAAGTATGCTTACAGGTCAAAAACCCAAGCCTTTTCCAAAAACCTAACTATCTTAAAAGAGCCACAATTTGGTATCAACATGCAGATTTAAAAAAAGCCTAACAGTGGTGAGTGTTTGGTTTAGTCATTGGGATGCCCCCATCACACATCAGAGAAACTGGGTTTGACTTCTGATTCTGATTGCTGACACTAGCTTCCTGTTAATGGAAATCCTGGAAGGCAGCAGTAGTGGTTCAAGTAATCAAGTTTCTGCCACTTGGAAGAGTTGATTGAGTTCCTGTACCCCAGCTTTGGCCTCCACACAGAACCAGTTATTATAGGCATTCGGTGAATAAGCCAGTAGGTGGTAAGTTATCTCTCTCAAAAAATAAAATAAATAAGAAAAAGCATTTAAAGTTCACCAAACATCAGTACTGCAATAGAACCCTACCATTTTTAGCAGTTTCTAGCAGAAAGTTCTTCAACATTGTTCACAGACAAGGAATATTAAATGAAAAATCTCTCTATTTGGAATATCTAAACTCAAGTAATTTATCAGCATTGTAGTGCCTGGAAATCTAAATCTACTGAACACAATGTAAAAGGAGCTACAGCAACAAGGAATTAGAACTCTTGGATGGAAAAGACAAAGAAATCCATTTGATACCTTGAAGCACAGCTTCCGTAAATGATTTGACCAGGTCAAACGCCTCTGTAGCCATACTGACCAACTCCTGCTTGTTTATCCTGAATGTCTTTGTAACTGTCTGATACTATATTATGTGGTTATATGTTCTTCCTGATTAGAATGTAAACAATGTAAGACACAGGTTTTGTCTATTAAACCTGTGTGCACCTAGTGATTAGAGCAAAGCCTAGAACACAGGAAATATCCAATAAATGTTTGCTGAAGGAATAAATGCTATGAGTTCAGAGCAGTAGCAAATTTCTAGCTATAAGATATGCTAACCTCAGTGGCTGAATCATTTTGAAATCAGGCTAAGAGAACTTGAAATTTCCTAATTATCTGAGATAGTAATTAACAAGCGGGCATTCTATTATCATTATTACTAACTAGAAATTCCAGAAACACAATGGCCTGTTTTTTTTTTTTCTTTTTTTTTTTTTTCTTTTTGACAGGCAGAGTGGACAGTGAGAGAGAGACAGAGAGAAAGGTCTTCCTTTGCCGTTGGTTCACCCTCCAATGGCTGCCGCGGTAGGCGTGCTGCGGCCGGCGCACCGCGCTGATCCGATGGCAGGAGCCAGGTGCTTCTCCTGGTCTCCCATAGGGTGCAGGGCCCAAGCACTTGGGCCATCCTCCACTGCACTCCCTGGCCACAGCAGAGAGCTGGCCTGGAAGAGGGGCAACCAGGACAGGATCGGTGCCCCGACCGGGACTAGAACCCTGTGTGCCGGCGCCGCAAGGCAGAGGATTAGCCTAGTGAGCTGCGGCGCCGGCCTGGCCTGTTATTTTTTAATCTACTCTAAGTCCCCCAGTTCATCTATAGAAGGATTATCTGTCATTGATGTGATTTCAATTGAAGAGTTTTACTTTGCTTAACACACTTTTAAAACAGAGATACAGGCTGACCACAAAATACTAAATAAAGGTATATTACCAACAACAACAAAGATATTGCTCTCTATGTATGTATGCACAAGTATCCATTTTAATTTAACTGTAGTGTATACATCTGTTCATTTGAAGGGCAACTGAGATTTTACTTCAAAAATTAACTTCAGCTACTTGCTTCATTGGGTAGAAGACATTCTGCATAAAAATATCACTAAGGTCGGCGCCGTGGCCCAACAGGCTAATCCTCCGCCTAGCAGCGCCGGCACACCGGGTTCTAGTCCCGATCGGGGTGCAGGATTCTGTCCTGGTTGCCCCTCTTCCAGGCCAGCTCTCTGCTATGGCCCGGGAATGGCAGTGGAGGATGGCCCAGGTCCTTGGGCCCTGCACCCGCATGGGAGACCAGGAGAAGCACCTGGCTCCTGCCTTCGGATCAGCGCGATGTGCCAGCCGCAGCGGCCATTGGAGGGTGAACCAATGGCAAAAGGAAGACGTTTCTCTCTGTCTCTCTCTCTCTCACTATCCACTCTGCCTGTCCAAAAAAAAAAAAAAAAAAATCGCTAAAAGAAATGGAAATTAAAGGGGCCAATGCTGTGACCATATGGATGCTGGTTCAAGTCCCGGCTGCTCCATTTCCAATCCAGCTCTTGGCTTTGCATTAGAAGATGGCCCAGGTCCTTAAGGCCCTGCACCCATGTGGGAGATGCAGAAGAGGCTCCTGGCTCCTAGCTTTGCATTGGCCTAGCTCTGGCTATTTGGAGAATGAACCAGCAGATGGAAGACCTCTTTCTCTCTGCTTTTGCCTCTCTGTACCTCTGCCTTTCAAATAAATAAACAAATCTTTTACAAAATGGAAATTAAAACTTGTAAATTAAACTTTAATAATTGAGACAGGAGAATTCAAATTTTTAGAATTGAGGTGAGAGAGATGCCTGAATTTCTGAGTCTCCTTAGTTTATAGCCTCAAAAACACTACAGTGCTAGAAATGTACTAGTTCAGCATAGAAACCTCAAGGGGAAAACTACAGTAAATAAGTACCCTAGATTTGTCCAAGTAAATCCCCCAAGACATCTCTAAGGATACAACAATCTATAAAAATCATTTTCAAAACGTGCTCTTTTCCTTAATTAAATTTTGCTACTCCTAATAGACTTGTTTGTCCTTTGCTCTCATTAGATTTAAAACTATTATTATCTTTACTTATTTGATTTGGTAAAACTCTTGTTAATGGAAACATGATGTCTCTCAAAATACACTTGAAGTGATATCAAGATTAAGATTCATTGGTATCCTAACAAAACAAGTCCTATTTATAGTCAAAAGAACTAAACGTAGATATTTAATGGATTTTAAATTTAAAATACATTTGATTAAATTGAAAAGACACTGACTCTCCCCAACAACTTTCCTATCTGCTTCTCTCCAACTAGTCTATGAGCATCTGACATTAATTTCCAAGAACTACTGATACGCGGCAAAATAAGGCATAGAAGTAAAGAGAAGAATACTCATTTTTTAATCGTGGATTATTATCAATTAGTCAATTTTGAAAACAACTGATTGCCTTATGTCTTACAAAATAAAATATAATGGAGTAGAAAGCAAAATATCAGAATAAATCACATGCTGGAAAGGTACTTTCTGGAAAATGTTTACTATGTCTATGTATTCAATTTCATGTAAAATATGTATGTGTACGTGTGTGGGTGCATGTATGTGTTTCAGAATGGATTCCAATCAGAAAATGTTGAAAAACTACAGGAGCAAAGAAGAAAATGGCATATAGAGGCAAACAGGCCTAGTCTGAATGCTGGCTCTAATACTCCCTGTGTGACATTGAGCAAGTCACTTAATCTCTCGGAGCCTCAAATGCCTCCTCTAAAATGGAGGTGAGAATTCCAGCTGGTGGAATGGAAGAATATCAGATTAGATCGCTGTGAACATGAGACAGAACAAATTGGATTCATATTTACTTTTATCACAGGTACACCTCATTCCAAATATGAATAGCACATTTCTTGAAGGGAGGGGCATTTGGCATAAAATTTAAAATACTGGTAAAAATAACAACAAACAATAACAACAAAAAAGCACTTTGCACACTGCAATGAGACAGCTGATTCTTAATTAGTGTCCGTGTCATCAACTTGTTGTTCTGTGCTGGACTGTGGTCTGGAAGCTAGCACATGAGATATGCAAAGATGAGTCATGATGTCCATGAATAATATTTTAAAAGGCTAACAAATAAATGACATTTATGTGAAATACAAAACTCTTCAAATGTTTTACTATGTCCTCAAGCATTTTAGTTAATTTAATGCTTTTCTTCTGAACTAATTCAAATTTGTTACCTTTAGAAATCTGGGTGCAATCATATTCTGAAAGTGGAATGTTGCTTTCAGAGAACTCTGGAGTTGATTGAGGAACAATGAGGATTCCCCTCTAAAGTCAAGCTGTCTTAGAACTTTAAGAATTCATAAAATGACATTGCACATTTTATCAAAGTCACACTTGTAAATTCTAGAACCTGAGTACGGCAATGTTCAATGTAGAATTTCAATAATATCACAGTTCAATTTGTTTTATCATTCAAAAGTAAACTTATTTTGTTCTGACTAGACATTTAATCTAAAGATAACTACTGCCTCATATAATTTACAAAAGCAGCTTTTAATACATTCAAAACTTTCTCCTGCACTTAGCAAGTTCAAAAAGATCCAAAGATATAATACTTGAATATTTCTTCTGAAAACCTTACATTTTTGAAGTTGCATAATCAGGTATTATCATATTGTATTGAAAAATTTCATTAAACTAGAGAATTGTTCAAATTCCCTTTGAATGATAACAAGAAAAACAACTGTACTATCTTTATAAAAATTAATTGAAGTTGGAAACAATTCAGACCACTAAGTTAATAACCAATAATTTCAGACTATCACTAATATTAAGAATTAGTTGGGGCTGGCACTGGGGTAATAGTGGGTTAAGCTGCTGCCTGCCATGCCAGCATCCCATATGGGCGCTGGTTTGAGTCCCGGCTACTCCACTTCTGATTCAGCTCCCGGCTAATGCGCCTGGGAAAGCAGCACAGGATGGCCCAAGTCCTTGGTCCCCTGCACCAACATGGGAGACCCAGAAGAAGCTCCTGGCTCCTAGTTTCAGATCGACTTAGCTCTGGCCATTGAGGCCATTTGGGGAATGAACCAGTGGATGGAAGATCTCTCTGTCTCTCTCTGCTTCTGCCTCACTGTAACTTTGTTTTTCAAATAAATAAATCTAAAAAAAAAAAAAATTGATATGTTATAGCTTCTCTATTTACCTAATTTCCTCAAGAAATATGGACTTTTTTAAAAATTAAGTTTAAAGTATTTTCATATGTGTGAAGAATAATTGGACCAATATTTGAGCCAGAAACTCTATCTCTGATCTTTGTACTCTTTCCCATTTGCTTTCTCCTTTGTCTTGTGTAACGTAACTTGTCTTTGGAACAAAAACACAAAAAGTTTTATCTTGCTTACTTTCAGCTGACAGACTAGTTTAGCTATGGTTTTAGAACTGCAAGACTCACCTAGTTTTAAACTTAAAGATCAGCTTTATCATTGTTTTTAATTAAGATAACTTGTGAGTGGTGATGATTGTCAAAATTCATGGCATATGGGCTCCCTCCAGTGGCTAATTTAGTATCCACAAATCTGAAATGACCATTTTAAACTATTGAGCTTATTTAAGCAATGAACAGCAAAGGTTTTAAAACCTTTGATTTTAAATCTTACATGCAGCAATAAATACTAGGTGAGTATGTAGCCTCAATGCTTCATTTGTCCATTCATTTATCAAAACATGCAGAGCATGACACACATGCCAGACACCATGCTGACCTCTAAAAATTCATGATAGTGAAGCAACCCATCTATGAGTTTATTTTGAAGACAGGGACCCAGGGTTGTATAAACCACCTATCAAAACACAGGGAGGTGAGCTCAATAACGGTGGCATGTTCAAAGTGAAGTAGAGACACCACAGGATAAACAGTGGATAGACCAGGTGCAGTTTTTCAAAAGATTATAAACACAAATCTGTGGTTTAGAAGAAAGGGTGTTCTAAGCAAAGAGAATAGTATGTTCAAGAGCCAAGATTCATAAAATAGGTTGGCATATGCAGAAAATCAAATATTTCTTTCTAATTGATTAGCAATTGCCTAAGTAACTGCAAGAGCTAAGGATGTTCAGGAAGATACAAATCAGATCATGGAGGGCACAAGAGTCCTACAACTAACCAGGAGATACATTTTTAATATGGATGAACCCCTGAACTGTTTTTACAAAGTACTTTTAAACATGGAAAGATTTCAGGTGGGAAAAGGAAAGTGTAAGGGTGGAACTTATGGGATATATTGGAACAGGGAGTGAAACCAAGTTCAAGCGATTCACCTGGGAAATATTAAAGAAAACTTGATGATTAGAAAGAAATGAATGACAAAATCCACCAGATAGAAATAAGCAAAGTTAAGGGATGTTAAGGTTAGATGTATGAGAGAGAGAAGAAAATGCATCTGTGATGTCTCCTAGAAGTCTGGGAAACATTAAATTCAAAACAATGTCTTATTTCTAGAAATTTTTAAATTTATCATTTGAGATTTATGTAATTTCATCAATGACAATTAAAGTCATGTGTGTCATAGTAATGTTTTAGTCAACAATGGACTGTACATATGCCTGAAAATTCCTATCACCTAGTGCTGTCATAATGTAACCGTGGAATGTACAATTTATGAGTTTGTGGTGCCACTGCTGTGAACAGACCTACTGTGGCACACATAACAATGTGCAATACAAAACACTTGTTAATGATAAAAGATGACAAAATTACTGGCTTATATATTTAATAAACAGCTCTCTAAAATATTTGAGCATTTATTTGTTAGAATTCTTTTATTGTGGGGCCGGCACTGTGGCATAGTGAATAACTCTGCGGCTTGCAGAGCCAGCATCCCAAATAGGCACCAGCTGCAGTCCTGACTGCTCCACTTGTAATCCAGCTCCCTGCTAATGTGCCTGGGAAAGCAACATAAAATGGCTTAAGTGCTTGGGCCACTGCCCCGACATGGGAGACTTCAAAGAACCTCTTGGCTCCTGATCAGCCCAGCTCTGGCCACTGCAGATATTTGGGAGTGAACCAGTGGATGGAAGATCTTTCTTTCTGTCTTTCCCCACCCCTCCACCCTGGTAACTCTGCCTTTCAAATAAATAAATAAATCTTTAAAGATAAAAATTTTACTGTAAAATATCATGCTGCATTATACATCTTTTGTCTACCACGTCTTGTTTTATGAAGAGACCATACTGAGTAACTGTTCTTCACCAATTAGATTCATTTACACAGTATTCTAAGATGTTCATATTCATGTACCTAGTATTCTATGATATCCCCAAAAGGACCAAATCACCTAAGGACAATTGTCTCAGAAGTATCCCTGTTGTTAATGGACATATGGCTCTCTATATAATTAGATGACTAGTTATTTGGACCATATTAAAATTAAGTTCTGGACATGGATAAGGCAGTCGTATCTTTAATATTGGAGTCAGTGATATCCTGATATCTCTCTGTTCCATGCCAATAAAAGAAATGTTGTGACCCCAAGAGTCTTCTGGCAAGAGTATTAACGGAAGCCAAAAACGAGAAGCTTGAGAAGCTTGCTATCCCAGCTCCTGAACTCTATGAGTGTTATGTTTGAGTAAGCAATAGCTGATCTTTGGGAGACTTGATGATTTGGATGTCTGCTACTCATGATTTCCTCGAGTCTTTGTATTTTGATAGTTCCTCATGATGTTTATATAACCTTCCCCAAAATAAACGAAAAGAACAACACACACACAGCAGCCCAACAAACTTTTCTTAGTTTCTCTTGATACTAAAGCAATATATGTGACTTGGGTTCAATGCGAGACTTTGATGATTTTGAATCAAAGACGTGGAGGAGGTGAGGAGAGGTCTGGGATATCATTTTTTATTAAAATATTTCTCATGTAGTTAATGAATAGGGTAGCACATACCTGTAACCAACAACCATGGAAGCTGCTTCCTACATTAGGAACTATTTGATTGCAGTAGATGCTGTGTAGTTTTAGAGTTAGCAACTATTGTTTTCTCATATAAGGGTGCATGGTTATTCAAGAGCCATTGCTGCTTTTTTGGGGAGTGGCAGCAATTGGAGGAGTCAATGATATGCTATGGGAAAGTGTTCTTTACATCTACCATAGGTCTACTTCATTTCTTCTGATGTGTTCTTATACTTTGTTTAATACTTAAACTAGACAGAGGGTATCTTGTCCACAACTGAGAACTAGGACCGATTTACAAACTGCTAGCAGAAGTCATTGTAAGTAGCAAAGTCTTAAACAAGAAACTGGGATTTGTTTTTCGATGACTGAATTTGCAGGCAGTGAAAAAGCAGTTACCATCAGAGGATGGAACACTGAGAGCACATGTAGCTCATTCGCAATGCTGACAAAAGCTACCACCCAAGAACAAACAGAATGAAGCGTCAACTGAAAGCCAGCCTGTGGCTGCTCAGATGGAGGCTGCAATTGATTTGCCACTCTGGACTCTGCGACTTTAGAGTTTTTTTTTTAAGACCAGGGAATAAAATAGTTATATTTAAAAACATATTTTTATTCAAAAAAGTTTGCCATGTTATACTTGTACATTTTTATGGGGTACAGTGCAATATTTCAACACAGAAACCCAACATAAACCAATCCATGGTAGTGGTATCCTTGATTCTGTCACATGCCTACTTCAAGCATTTGATCTTATTTAAAAAATAGACAAGAGTGGTTATTAATGCCTTTCTTGGAAGCTGATCTTGATTTTTCTTTTTTTTTTTTTAAGATCTGTTTATTTGTTTCAAAGAGAGAGAGAGAGAGTGAGCGAGCCAGAGAGACAGATCTCCTGTCTACTGATTTACTTCTCAAATGGCCAGAATGCTCAGGGCTGGGCCAGGCTGAAGCCAGAGGCAAGGAGCATCTCCCAGGTCCCCCATGTGCATGGCAGGACCCTAGGTATTTGGGCCATCTTTAGCTGCTTTCCCAGGTCATTAGCTGGGAGCTAGATCATAAGTGGAGCAGCTGGGACATGAACCTGTGCCAAATGGGATGCCAGCATCACAACATGCTACACATTTTTTTTTTTAATTTTTTGACAGGCAGAGTGGACAGTGAGAGAGAGAGACAGAAAGAAAGGTCTTCCTTTTTGCCATTGGTTCACCCTCCAATGGCTGCTGCGGCCGGCGCGCTGCGGCCAGCACACCGCGCTGATCCGAAGGCAGAAGCCAGGTGCTTCTCCTGTTTCCCGTGGGGTGCAGGGCCCAAGCACTTGGGCCATCCTCCACTGCACTTCTGCGCCATAGCAGAGAGCTGGTCTGGAAGAGGGGCAACCGGGACAGAATCCGGTGCCCCGACCGGGACTAGAACCTGGTGTGCTGGCGCCACAGGCAGAAGACTAGCCTATTGAGCCACGGCGCCAGCCTGCCACAAATTTTCAACTGAAAACAGAATGCCTTACAACATTCAGAAAAAAAGAATCCATATCAGACCTAGGAAATCCGATGTGAGTCTACTGAATATATTTAGTCTCCTTACTAACTGAAGAATCAGGAAGGTAGCAGCTATCTTATTTGCCCTTATTACTGTGTTGTATATCCATTTTATTTAGCTAACTAGCTAATTATTTTTTCTAATTATATTTGCCCTTATGATTTTATATAGGGTATGTTGGTTGTCGTTAACTTTCTAATTTACTTCCTAGATTTCAGAATATTAAGATAGGATACTGTTATGGATTGAACAGGACTTGGCTTCCCAAACTCATGTGGTTGTTTAAACTTTAATGTTTAATGTTAATAGTTAATAGATAAATATTAATGGTTGATGGATTAAGTTGGAAATTTCATCTAATTATTGTTAGTAAAATGGCATGGTTTGTCTGTGGCATGATTTATGTCCCAGATCCTATCCTAGGCTCTAGCCCTTGCCACCACTGCTGGAAGCCATGTGCCCAGAAGGGCCAATCACAGGTGTCATCTCCACTCCCACCTTAACGGGATTCACTGATCCTATTTCCCTGCCCCCAGCAAAGGATATAAAAGGACCCACTTCCCACACACATGCTCTCTTCTCTTTACTCTTCTTCACTCTCTCCCTCCATCCCATCAAGTTTCCCCCACTCAACTACGAACTTTTCCCTTAACTTTGGTGTGTTTTGTGGTAGCCTTACAATTATGAAAGTTAAGTGGTGGGGCCTGAGGGAGATCTTTAAGTAACCAGGTGCTTGCCTTCAAAAGGTAGTTCTCCAGAGAGGGTTGATTACTTAAGCTGAGTTTGTCTTTCTCTGCTTCCTCACTTACCATGTGATCATTCCTCTACACATGCTCCATTGTTCTTAACCCCCAACAGATGTCAGATTAACAGGGCCAATCTATCCTGAACCATGAACTGCCAAAATAAATCTTTGTCTCCAAAAGCAGTTCCTCTGAGGTCTATTAGTGAAAGTAACAAAAAAACTACTAAGACAGTGACAGAGAAAGAGAGGAAATGAGTATCAACCAATCTTTGAGAACATAAATACCCAACTTCATCTAGATGCATCCATGTGACCACCATTTCAATGTAATAAAGACAGTCAATGAGTCTTTTCACAGTGCGTGTAGAAAAAAAACAGCTAAGGCCTAATCAATATCCACTAAGGATTTATTACTTTTTGCTATTATTATTTTTAGTTTTAATTTTGCTATTATTTTTAGTTTTACTCATTTAATTTTAAATAATCTATATTATCAAGATCTTTGTATCAGCCAAATTGTATTGCTCATTTTTATTCTGGAGGTTCTTAGAAAGATAAGTATATCGGCTGGCACCACAGCTCACTAGGCTAATCCTCCGCCTGCGGCGCCGGCACTCCAGGTTCTAGTCCCAGTTGGGGCACTGGTTCTGTCCCAGTTGCTCCTCTTCCAGTCCAGTTCTCTGCTGTGGCCCTGGAAGGCAGTGGAGGATGGCCCAGGTCCTTAGGCCCTGCACCCGCATGGGAGACCAGGAGGAGGCACCTGGCTCCTGGCTTCGGATTGGCACGGTGCGCCGGCCGTGGCGGCCATTTGGGGGGTGAACCAATGGGGGGAAGACCTTTCTGTCTCTCTCACTGTCTAACTCTGCTTGCCAAAAAAAAAAAAAAAAGTATATCATAGCACTGGGATTGCATTTTTGTTCTTTCAAATGTTAGACGTTGCAGTATGTGAACCAAAATGTACAACTTTCCATTCCTCTAGTACTTAGATATTACTTTTGAGGCCACTTATTCTAAAACAGAGAAAGGAAAATGAACAATAGAGATAAAATTACATTTTAGTGATGTTCAGTATCACAAAAAAATTTCATTATCACTGAAAAACAAAGACACATGGGTACATATTCATCAATAACCACCACCCCCAAACCAAGCTCTAGTATAACAGAGCTACTCTACACTCAAACATCTCATTGTAATGGAATTTTCCTAATACAGATATCTGAATGCAATTTCTGAAGAGTTTCATTTTCATTGCTACTGAAAGACAAACTGTATGTAAACAGATAAGAAAATACTGTTCATGCATAAACTACTTCCAAATTTTCTCCTCTCAGATTTGTTCCCTAGTATTTATATTCGTAGTTTCCTTCATTTTAGTTATCTGAAAAAGACTAAGATAGATTTAACTTCCTATTTACCAGAATTTGTAAGTAGAGAACCTCCAGTCATACAGAATATACAGTGAGGATGTATTAGGGACAAGTAACACAGGTCAACTAAAGATTAAAAAAACAGTAGCTTATTGTCTTAAGTAACAAGATACCTATGATGGCTGTTTTCTAGGCTGATTGATGTATATTGCTCAACTATGACAGGTCTTCTCTGAACCCCTAGGCTTTCCCCTGATGGTGCCAAGACTACCAGAATACATTGTGTCACATTTGTAAGGATAATTAGTATCCAAGGAGAAGGAGGAAAGGAATTAATTCCTCTGATGCACTTCCATTTGTCCTGGGTAAGAAGACCACCCTGAGGGCCCATCAGATTTCACTTGAGATCTCATTGGCCAAAATGGGGTCGCGTGCCTCTACCATCATCACACACTATTAGTAATGGGATTACAGTGCTCATTGTAGCAGAGCAAATACTCCTCCATGCCTCCCTCTAGGGTAGTCATTCTCATCAGCAGAAGAGTGAATGTGAGGACTACCCACCAGTGGGACATTTAGCAATTATTGGAGATGGCATGGATGTTCTTATCACGTGGTGAGTAGATGCACTGAAAGCTGTTACAGATCTTACAATGTCCAGGACAGCCCTGCCCTCCTAGTATTTAATTCACCTTCCCTGGCCAGAATGTCTTTTGCTAACTGGAAAAAAATGATGATTCTGACCATAATTGATTAATAGTTTCTCCCACCAAGGAAAGAATTAGATCAAAGGTTCCAAATCCAATAAAAACATCAGAATTACTAACTTAACATTCTTGGGACTGTTCGCTATTTATAGAATAAGCAATATACTAAAAATATACTGCTTAGGCCATGGTGGCCATTAGGGGAGTGAACCAACAGAAGGAAGACCTTTCTCTCTATCTCTCTCTCTCACTGTCTATAACTCTAGCTGTCAAAAAATAAAAATAAAATTATACTGTTTTGTATTTGTGACTTTATACTTATTGGTACTAAAAACAGTATATTTTCTATGCTAAAGGTATATCATATTATATTTGACTGCTTTGTGGCCACACTGCTCATTGAAATGATTCCCTCTGGCCCCTCAATGGTATTATCATTGTACAGTACAGTATCAGAAGCTGATGGTTTCAAGTTACTGTAATAACTGAACCATATTAAAGAAAAACAAATTGAATTTCATTTAAATAGGAGACTAAAAATTGGGGGACTCAACAGTATGTGATACAGTGTAAGTCAAATCTTTGGGCAACTGGCAAGATGTGCTTCACAACTCTTTGATCAGGCATACTGCTGGAAAACTGCATTATGCACATGATTAGGCTATTAGGAAATAAGAAATACAAACCTCTAGTGACAAACAGAAAATGTTGGCTCTACAAACATGCAAAGAAATGCCAATTTAAACCACTGTGACATACTTACTATGTTTAGCAAAGATAAAAGCAAAAGAGGAAGACACTGGATGTTGGCAATTTATGGGAAACAACTGGAGGCACATTTCATACTACTTAGCAAATTTAATACCAGATGGATTACAGAATTAAAGAAGAAAAATTATGTTCAAAAATATAAAAAAAGAAAGTGAAATGTGACATTTACTAGAGGTATGCAAAAATAATGATAACCTAACTGATATGGGCAAGTAGGTAGCTAACAAGCAGAGAGGAGCTAAGGGACTGGGAGCACCTGAGTGGCATACACCTCAAGCCCACTTCCCTGAATGTGGATCCAACATGGCTGCAGGCTTGGCATCATTCCCCATCATGCACCTGAGCCTTACTTCCCATCATGCACAAGACACCATGACATGTGTTACAGCCTCACATAGAGACTCCATGATGCTTCTGAGGTTTCTAAAAAAGGGTCATAGAAGCAAGCAGTACTCAAGCCTTGCCCAAACCTCACCCATATGAGTATTTAATTAGGGCACTACCTCCTACCCTACAAAAGGACAATCCTGGTGGGGATAGCAGCCCTAATTTCATGAAGACAGGTTGCCTGTACTCATGTCTGAGATTGTACTATCCCTTTAAATAAATGCTGATTTCTCATTTACTTTTTTTTTTTTTTTTTTGACAGTAAGAGTGGACAGTGAGAGAGAGAGAAAGAGGGAAAGGTCTTCCTTTTCCATTGGTTCACCCTCCAACGGCCTCTGCGGCCGGCGCACCACGCTGATCTGATGGCAGGAACCAGGTGTTTCTCCTGGTCTCCCATGGGGTGCAGGGCCCAAGCACTTGGGCCATCCTCCACTGCACTCCCGGGCCACAGCAGAGAGCTGGCCTGGAAGAGGGGCAAATGGGACAGAATCCGGTGCCCCAACCGGGACTAGAACCCAGTGTGCTGGCACCGCAAGGCGGATGATTAGCTTATTGAGCCGCGGTGCTGGCCTGATTTCTCATTTACTTTTATACTTCTTCCCTGAATTCTTTGCTCATGTGGAAGGAAGAGCCCAGGTGAGGTCCAAATGGGGGCAAAGTTGTGCACAACATAACCAGCTTCAAACATAAGAATAATATTAAATCTGTTTCATAGTGGTATTAATAATATAATTTTGTTCATTGGCATAATAAAAGCAAAAGAAAAGGTCTCATAAATATATTCATTTATGAGTCTTATTTGTTTTTTGTTCTTTTCTTCTTTTTTTCTTCATATTAATTGATGAACTCTGTACTTGGTGTAGGGTTAATCTTATGAGCATAAAAATTAAACGAAAATTGGCCTCTGAATAAAATAAGATTGGGAAAGGAAGAGGGAGGAGGAAGAAAGGCAGGAGTATGGATGGCAGGGGAAGCATCATTTCTCAAATCTGTATATATTAAATGCATGAAGTTCTAGTCCTTAAACAAAATATTCCTTTAATTGGCTGGCGCCACAGCTCAATAGGATAATCCTCTGCCTGCGGTGCCGGCACACCGGGTTCTAGTCCCTGTCGGGGCGCCGGATTCTGTCCCATTTGCCCCTCTTCCAGTCCAACTCTCTGCTGTGGCCCGGGAGGGCAGTGGAGGATGGCTCAAGTCCTTGGGCCCTGCACCCGCATGGGAAACCAGGAGAAGCACCTGGCTCCTGGCTTTGGATCAGCATGGTGCGCTGGCCGCAGCGGCCATTGGAGGGTGAACCAACGGAAAAGGAAGACCTTTCTCTCTGTCTCTCTCTCTCACTGTCCACTCTGCCTGTCCAAAAAAAAAAAAATATATTCCTTTAATTATATCAGAAAAGTGGTACATACATGCTTTATAAGTGCTTTTTTTTTTTTAGATTTAAAGGAAAAACAACAAAACAACAGAACCATGAGAACAGAACAAGAAATGGAAAGTAATATTAGCTGAAGCAGAATATAAAACCAAAGAAATGGGATTGAAAAATAAAAAGCTGTTCGAGGATGCTATCATGAAGACGTACACATGTACATGTATACACACACGACAAAGGAAGAACAACTTATTGTGATTGTTCATTAGATGTGTATCCGCCTGGAAATAGGTCTCCAGTGATTGAGTGTGGGCTTGGACTGGCTGTTGCTAAAGTTCCCATTTCTACTTCTTCTTACAGACAACATCCAGTTAGTTCATATCACAACCCTCTCAAGAAAGCACCAGTATCTCTGTTTTGCAGGTTAAGAGATTGAGATTCAGAGAGATGAACTGTCCATCCCAGTCTTGTCTGGCATAAAGCCTATATTCTTCCTATTTTACTTTTGGTATTGTCTTTGCATGATAATAAACATCATAACGTTAATGACTAACATTCATTGAGGAGCAAGTGCTGTGCTAAATAAACTGCCTACATTACCCCATTTAATTCTCAATACAATTCTGTTATCTATTCCCATTTGTAGGTGATAAAATTAAGACGCTATGTTTAAGGTCCTGGAACTATTATCCCAGGCCTGACTGATTCCAAAGCGCACATATGGTTCACCTTCTCCTATTTTCTTACAGTATTTTTTAATAAGAGGAAAGAAATGGAGGAAGGGACCAAAGGGAATGGCAAATGTTCCACTGATGGTCGACTAATCATTGTCAAAGAGGCATCTGTTAATTTGTTAGGTATTAGGGAACTGGACAGAGGTGGGAGGGCCCTGTCTGCCTTGATTTAGCAGTTAATTTCAATCCAAACCTTCCACATTCAAACTCTGGTTTAAAATAGAACCTTCATCATCAAGTTTGTTAATAATTTAGTCTCCAAAGTGTAGAAAAGTGTGGAAGGCGAGAAGCTTCCTATCTCTCTCAAAAAGTATACTAAAGGGGCCGGCGCTGTGGCATAGCAGGTAAAGTCGCCACCTTCAGTGCTGGCATCCCACATGGATGATGGTTTGAGTCCCTTCTGTTCTACTTCCAATCCAGCTCTCTGCTATGGCCTGGGAAAGCAGTAGAAGATGGCCCAAGTGCTTGAGCCCCTGCACCCACATGGGAGACTCTGAAGAAGCTTCTAGCTCCTGACTTTGGATCAGCCCAGCTCCAGCTGTTGTGGCCATTTGAATACTGAACCAGCAGATGGAAGACTTTCTCCCTCTCTCTCTGTAACTCTGCCTGTCAAATAAGTAAATAAATCTTTTTTAAAAGGTGCACTAAATAACCACCAACATACCCATTCAACAATAATGTATGAATAGTGGGGTAGATAATTACAGGAGTAATAACAATGATTGGCATGCATTACATGATGCTAGATGCCAGGCACTGTTATAAATGTTAAAAACATGGCCACTTAATCCGCAACAGCCTTGTAAGGTACATCATTATCCCCATTTCACACATAAGGGGATTGAAGTTTAGGATGATTAAATAAGCTGTGGATTGGTAGCACTGGGATTTTATTATCCAACTATTTTTTCTACAGCTTACATGTTCAACTACTGTGTTAGACTGCAAAATACACAGCTCTGTTGAAAGCCATGACAAATACTAGGACATGTTTACAGGTTATTAAAGGATAAAACAAAAGGTAGTGATATTATAATGGTGGGAAAAAGGATCTAAGGCAAGGGAAGGAAGACACAAATGAGCCTACAGACTAGAATTAAAAATGCCAAGTGTGAAACAACACTAAACTTCAAGTCCCATTCAGTAATGAAATCCAATGTTGGTCTATATAATTTGATTAAAGAGTTCATTTTATTTGTGTCAAAATATTTGTAGAGGTACATATTACCTGTTTACATTATAATTTTATTCTATTCATTTCAATTTGGCTTTAAATTTAGTATGTCACCTTCAAGGACACTTTTTTTTTTGTAATGTTTCAATGAATCATAAAGACCCAAACAGTAAAAATGGAGATCCTAATCCATGATTTAACAGGGATCAGTATGATTTGTGTGTTCCACAGTAAGCCTGGAGATTCATCTGATCTAGCCTATTTACTTTACAGAAACAACACAGAGAGATCCAGACAGAGGACTTGACTCTGATAAGGTTATCAGTCAACAGGAAACAGCAAACACCTCATACGACTAGGTAATGTTATACTACCTTGTTTTCTTCTAATCTTTTTTCTTCTTTTACAGAGGAAATGTTGTTTTCAATAAAAGCATTAATAAAAATAAGGTACTCTTTAGGAATAGAAATTAATGGGGCTTCCCCAATAGAATGATTTCAATGCAAATTGTTTTTATTATGTTATTATTTTAATTTAACTAGCTACTTTACTAAAAGTTTAAATAAATAGACTTAAAAGATCTTTGTCCTTTGCTTAAACACATCAATACAATCCTGTTTTTTTACTCTTTAAGATCTTGACTTAAACTTTACCAGTAGTCTAGTGGAAAGATAATTTCATTTCTGGCATGGTGATCTGTAAGTAAACAACTCTCACAGTGTGAACTTTGCAACCCCACACCTATAAAATGACCACACCTGTCACATCATGACATGAGGCCCTAGTTCTGCAAAAGTCAATCAAAACACCCAGACATCCTCCCAGAAAAAGGGATGGTGAATGTTAATAACTAGTAATTTACAGAAACCCTTTATCCTTAAGGGAAAACCTGATCATTTGAAGAATGTAGAGACGGCATTCCCTTCTCTTCCAAAGAATGCTATAGAATTAGATGAGTATGAGAGGAAGCTCACTTCAATCAGGAACCATTGCTGAGGCACAATGTCAGATCTGATGTAATGATTCAGTCATTTAAAATAGTGACCCAAGCTCTATTGTGTCACATTCACGCCAGTGTTCTATTTTAAAAAGCCCTTCAAAGGCTGAGGCCAGCTTAACAGACAACACCAACTCAGGCTGGCAAAAGGCCAAGTCTCCAAGGAAGCACTACATGAAAAATGAAAACTGCTGATGGAAATGTTCTGTAGTTTGAGTGTGACATTGATAATACCTGTGAAAAATTTCTCAAACTTCACTCATCAGTTCACTTAAAATGGGTACATTTCATGGGGTGGAAATTATGCTTCAATACAGTTGATCTCTTTAAAAAAATGACAGCTGTCTTGCCAACCATGAACACATGTTCTTCTGGCAAAAGCAATAGAAACCATGAAGTCAGCTCTGGGAGAACAGTAATAAAGATTAAATATAGCATTTAAGACTTTGTGCAGTCATGAGCAGAAAGGCTTCCTTCTGAGAAATTAAGGGTGATAATTAAAGATCCATTGGAAACTCCATTTTGCAACAGAAGATGTCACTTAAAACGAGCCTCTGGAATTTGCTTTTTCCTGTTAAAGAAACCATAGAATGTGTCAGCCTGTTTGATGACTTTCCAGAGGCTGGCATCCCCATATATATGCTCGCAACTTCTCATTAGAAATAGTAAAGTTCCACTTCAATATGCATGTTAACCACGCAGGGTACATCTTTTTTCTGGCTTCAAGAAAATAAAATGTACCATGTTTCTTTTAGTATTGTCTGAAAATGTAAGAAAAAATGATTATGCAGGCTAATTTTCTAAATACACAATGCTGTATGTACTGAAACAACATGAAGATCACACCTTTTACTATGTTGAGTTGCCAATATTACCTCTGCATTTCTCTTTATTTTTGTTTCTGTAAAATAAAGTACTAAAGCCACATAAAGCCCTATAACATTTTCAACCATAACATAATACACAGAAATCATATTTATGAAAGTTAAATCATGGATCAGAAGCATATTTTTACTATTTGGAAATTTCTACTTTTTGATATCATTTAAGGCTTTTTTTTTTCATTTTTCTTTTATGCTGCTGGAAGAAAAAAATTCAAATTATCTAACTGACATGCAATAAATGGTAGTTTCTTGTTAGCACATAGGAATTTTTAGGAGAAATGTTCTAGAACTAGAATATTAGAAAGATATGATTCATTTCACTATTATTTTCACAAAATATCTATAATTAGATTATAATATCTTTCACTAAAAGAAATTGAACACATCATTGAATTTTGCAGAAATAACTCTGAGCCTTAGAAATTATAAAATTATAGTCTCAGATATGTAAGACATTTTATAGTGGTCACTGATACCAATTTCCTATTCAGAATATGATAATGGTCTGACACTTTAGCATAAAATATAAAAGTAAGTAAGCATGCCTTGATTATTTTACTTTTATAAAGGAAAAAAAAAACATTTAAAAAACTTCACAGGAACCACTGTTGTGCAGGGGGTTAAGTCACTGCTTGTGATGCAGGCATCTGTATTGAAGGGCCAGCACAAATCCAGAGCATCACTTCCTACACAGCTTCCTGCTAAACTGCAGGGAAGGCAGCAAAGATGGCTCAAGTAGTTGGGTTCCTTCCACCAATGGGAAACCAGGACAGGGGCCCTGGCTCTTGGCTTCTGACTGGCCCAGACCTGGCTGTTATGGCCACTTGGGGAATAAACAAGCAGATGGGAATCTCTCTCTCTCTCATTCTCATGTCACTCTATCTTTCAAATAAATAAATGTTTAAAAAATTAAACTTCACATTGCTATCACTTTGCATATGTAATCCAAACTATGACTAAAATCAGTGATAAATATTCAGATTTTTCAGATGTAATGACAGGGACTTTCTCTTATCATATAAAGACTAACTTTTCTATCTAAGTTTGCATTTACTCATTTATTCATTTACTTTAACTTGTCAGAATCAGGCAATCATTCTCAATTTTAAGATAGGGCCCACTTCTCAGCCTATAGAGAGCTGATGAAATAATGGATTTCCTGGTGAAGCTAAACTGCTTGGAGTCCAGAGAGTGAAAAAAGAAACCAAGGAAAGAAAAAAAAAATAGAGGCCCAGAGTGTCAGATAAATAGTATAAAATTTGGACATACAGGCAGGTGACATATCATTTAATATACACAGAATCAAAAGTTACCCAATAATTTTTATGTAAATATATCCAGTTCAATACATTATTTACTATGGATTACGGGTCATAAACTAAGCTAAATCAACTGCCAACTTGACATGTATCTGATAGAGGTGCAAATAAGTCTTGCTTTGGAGCAGATAATCCCAAATTTTATGGTCATTTCAATACATACTTGTTTCTATTGTTTAACGCAATTCAGCTATCTTAGCCTAGAATTTCTTCATAAAATAGTCTAGGTATACCTAATTTCTTTTTTTTTTTTAAGATTTATTTATTTATTTGAAGGGCAGAGTTAGAGAGGCAGAGGCAGAGATACAGAAAGAGATCTTCCATCTGCTGGTGCACTCCCCAAATGGTCACAACGGCCGGCACTGTGTGGATCCGTCCAGGTGTTCCACATGGTGCAGGGGCCCCAGGACTTGGGCTATCTTCTTCTGCTTCCCAGGCTATAGCAGAGAGCTGGGTCAGAAGTGGAGCATCCAGGACTCGAACTGGTGCCCATAAAGGATACCAGTACAGAAGGTGGCGGCTTTACCCACTATGCCACAGCGCTGGACCCCTAACTTCTTAAATACTCTCTGAACTGTTCATAACATCTTATTCTCTTTAGCTAATAAGTTAAATAAAAGATTTTCACATATTTTCTTTATATTTTCCTAACAATCATGGTTTTACTTTTCAAAAATTATAGTTTAACAAGAGGATCAGATGCTAAATGGAAACTTAATTGCATTGCTATTTCAAAACAGAAGGTAAAATTGAAGGGGCTGAGTCATAAAACTGGTGGTTATATGGATCATAGATGCTCAGAATAAAAACCTACAAATACCCAAAAGTGGGTTCAAGCACTATAAAAAGGAGGCAGTGCTATAGACACTATATTTCAGAATGTTCATTAAAAAAATAGAATTAGAAGATAAGTTTATTTTGGTGCAAAAAGTTGAAATCCATGCATAGCTTTTCTATAAATCCCATTTTCCATGAACTTTTCAAAAAAGTCCCTCCTTCAGTCCACACTACCTGAAAAGAATTCCACTTGAACACATCCATTTCCTACTCATCTCCTACAATCCATCCATGTTACCAGGTCTTTTGCAAAGAGTTATTTCCCCATGGACTATTATTCCTACCTAATTGTTCATTTTTATTAAAGCATCTACAACTTCAGTATTGCAATCAATCTCTCGAAATCTTATCACTGATCCCTCTTAGAAACTTTATCTTTGCTGAGTTCCTTTAAGGGAAGGCAATCACAACAATGACATAATTTAAACATTGAAGTATGAACAGTGATGGCTCAGTGACACACAGGTACTTAGATGGTAGCATCCAAACAGACCTGCATCCTGGTCCTGTTGAGAGTTCAAAGCAATAAAAAAAAAAAAAAAAAAACATAAATTTAGGGACTAAATTAGCACACACGTGTAACTTGAAGAAAGTAATTTATGGGTAGATCTGGTTCTGGCCTCTTTTGTCATCAATTAGTGGTTTTGTCTGTGACTTGACCTTTACCTGACATCCCATCTTTAGTTTCTTTGGGCTCTTTCCCACAGTCAGGGGCCAGTACCACTCTATTCCCATGCCATGCCTTGGCTCCTAAACCACAGGTTTTTCCAGATTCCCAGGCTTTTTAATAGTTATTCCCAGGGATTTAGAATCTGGAGTTCTGGTCCCTTGCTTATCTTCCATACCACCCTGCCCCACCACTGCTGGTGGTATAAGCAGCTAAATTATCTAGTCAAGAGGACATAGGTTAAGTGCTTGAATCTGCAGTATTCAGTATTTTCTGTACCCTTCAAATCCACTGGCAGGTAAATTTGAGCTTTCTGTTAATTCAGATTTTGCCCTGTCCTGTTTATCATCTCATTCTCCATAGTCACATAATTAAATATTTAGGAATACATTCAAAGAATTGAAAGATTTCTACAATGAAAATTATAAAACACTGATGAAAGAAATCACCAAGGGGACAATAAAATGGAAAGACATTCCTTGTTCACAGGCTGGAAAAATTCATTTTTTTAAAATATCCATACTACATCTTTCTGTTGTATCAGTCCCTTAATCATTATATATGTCTGTCCTTGGCTGTTTTAACAGTTTTTGTGTTAAAAAGTCTATTTTGTTTATATCAGGAAGGCTACGCCTACCCCCCACTTTTTTTCACATTAGCATGAAATATCTTTCACCATCCTTTCACTTTCAGTCTACATGTATCTTTGTTGGTGAGGTGTGTTTCTTCTAGACAGCAAATAGATGGGTCTTGTTTTTTAATCCATTCGACCAGTCTGTATCTTTTAACTGGAGAGTTGAGGCCTTTTACATTCAGGGTAACTAGTGATAAGTAACTACTTGGTCCTGCAATTTTTCTGCAAATGTTCCTATCCTTTGCTTTGGATTTCTTTAGTACTTTTATTGGGCGTTTTCTGTCTTCACATTCTCATGATGATGGCTTTCTTTCTATGTTACTGTGTGTAGTACATCCTTACCTAAAGCAATCTACACATTCAACCAATGTCTATTAAACTACCAATGACATTCTTTACAAAATTAGGAAACAAATCCTAAAATTCATATGGAATTACAAAAAATAAATAAAAAATAGATTAGTCAAAATTATTCTAAGCAATAAATGAATAAAGCTGGAAGCATGACAATACCCAATTTTACAGCATACTACAAAGTTGTAGTAATTAGGACAGCATGATATTGGAACAAAAAAAATAGAAAGATCAAAAGAACAAAATAATCTAGAAATTAACCCATGCATACCCATGCATAGACAGCCAACTGATTTTTGACAAAAGTGCTAAGAACAAACATTGGAGAAAGGATAGTCTTTTCAATAAATGAGGTAAAACATAATGTACATATGTAGAAGAATGAAATTAGATCCCTATGCCTTATCATATACAAAAATCGACCCAAGATGTATCAAAGACTTAAATGTAAAACCTGAAACTGAAATTGAAGGAAGAAAACATAGGGGGGACAATTTAAGAAAACAGTGTAGACAATGATTTTTTAGAGAACACCTCGAAAGTGTGGCAACAAAAGCAAAACTAGACAAATGGGGTTATATAAAACTCAGAAGCTTCTGTACAGCAAAGAAAATAATCAATAGAGTGAAGAGACATCTTAAAGAATGGGAAACATATTTACAAGCTATTTATCTAAAAAAGAATTAATATCCAGTGTACATCAGCAACTCAAGAAACTCAACAACAAGAAACCAACCGATCCAATTAAGAAATGGACTAAGGACTTGGACCGTTTCCAAAAGGAGAAACTCAAACGGCCAACAAATAGATGAAAAAAAATGTTCAATACCATTAGATATCAGGAAAATGGAGGGCTGGCACTGTGGCATAGTGGATTGAGCCACAGCCTGGGAGCTGGTTAGAGTTCCAGCTGCTCTACTTCTGATACAGCTCCCTGATAATGCATCTGGGAAAACAGCAGAGGATGGCCCAAGTCCCTCACCTCGGCACCCACATGGAAGACCCAAAGAAGCTCCTGGCTCCTGGCTTAAGCCAGCCATTGCAGCTATTTAGAGAATGAACCCGTGGTGGAAGATCACTCTCTATCCCTCCTTTTCTCTTTTTTCTGCAACTCTGCATTTCAAGTAAATAAATCTTTAACAAAAGTAAAATGCAAATCCAAGTGACAATGAAATATCAATCTACCCCAGTCAGAATGGCTATATCAAAAATAAACAAATGCTCGCAAGGGCATGGAGAAGGGAGAACCCTTATATACTGTAAAGTAATGTAAATTAGTACAGAAACTTTGGAAAATATTTATTTATTCATTTGAAAGGCAAAGTTAAAGAGAGAGAGAGAGAGAGAGAGAGAGAAGATAGGCGAGAGAGAGGGAGAGAGGGAAAATAGAAGAGAGAGACATCTTCCATCCACTGAATCACTCCCTGAATGGTCATGAGGAATTGGCCTAGGCTGAAGCCAGGAAGTAGGAACTCTATTCAGATCTGCCATGTGATTGGCAGGGGCCCAAGTGCTTGGGCTGTTTTCTAGTGCTTTCCTATGTACTCTAGCTTGGAACTGGATTGGAATTGGCACAGCCTGGGGCTCAAATCAGCACTCATATGGGATGCTGACTTTGCAAGAGGTGGCTTAACCTGTGGCACTAGCCTCTGGAGATATCTTAAAAAAAGGGGGGGGGCAGCACTGTGGCACAGTGGGTTAACCCTTCGCCTGTGGTGCCAGCATCCCATATGAGTGCCAGTTCTAGTCCTGGCTGCTCCTCTTCTGATCTGGCTCTCTGCTGTGGCCTGGGAGAAAAGTGCAGGATAGCCCAGGTGCTTGTGACCCCATGCCTGTGTAGGAGATGGGGAGGAGGCTCCTGGCTTCGGATCAGCGCAGCTCCAGCCATTGTGGCCAATTGGGGAGTGAGCCAATGGAGGGAAGACCTTTCTCTCTGTCTCTCCCTCTCACTGTAATTCTACCTCTCAAATAAATAAAATCTTAAAAAAAGAAAGAAATAGAATTGAAATACAATCCAGGAATTCCAATACTTAGTATGTATCCAAAAGTTTTGAATTTATTCTATCAAAGAGAAACCTGCTGTGCCATTTTTATTACAACACTGTTCACTATATTGTTAAGATATGGAATCAAACATAGCATCCATTATCAGGTAAATGGATAAAAAATGTGGTATATATACATAATTGAATATTATTCAGGAATAAAAAGAATTAAATCCTGTCGATTGTGCAACTATGATAGAGGTCAAGGTTATCATGGTAAGTGAAATAAGCCAGACACTGAAACACAAATACTGTATGGTCTCCTCCACATGTGGAAGCTTAAAAGTAAACTCAATATTAGCACAGAATGTTTATTACTGGAGACTAGAAATTGGGTTAATGGGTACTAACTTAGAGCTACATAAAAAATAAGTTCCAAGTGCTAGACAGCACAATGGGTAGACCACAGTTCATAATAATCTAATAGACACTATATGAATAGAAAGAAGCTCCAAGCCGCCAAATAATGTCAAAGAAGGAAATATTGATTACCTTGTTTTTTGTTTTTTTGACAGGCAGAGTTAGACAGTGAGAGAGAGACAGAGAGACAAAGAGAAAGGTCTTCCTTTTTCCATTGGTTCACACCCCAAATGACCGCTATGGCCGGTGCGCTGTGGCCTGTGCACCACGTTGATCCGAAGCCAGGAGCCAGTTGCTTCCTCCTAGTCTCCCATGGGGTGCAGGGCCCAAGCACTTGGGCCATCCTCCACTGCCTTCCCGGGCCACAGCAGAGAGCTGGACTGGAAGAGGAGCAACCAGGACAGAACCGGCACCCCAACCAGGACTAGAACCCAGGGTGCCAGCGCTGCAGGTGGAGGATTAGCCTAGTGAGCCGCGGCGCCGGCCACCTTGTTTTGATAAATCCACATGGTATACACATGCTGAAATGTCATCCTGTTAATCCATAAACAGGTACAATTATCAAAAACCACTTTTAAAAAGAGAATGTTTACACAACTTATACCTCTTCCATAGGCAACCCAATGGCTTTCCTTTTCATTTATGCTTGATATATACTAAAATCTCACTTTACTGAAATTTAAAGATGCAGTTTTCTAACAAGATCAAAAACTCTGTAGTTATAAATCTTCTATCTAGAAATAAACACTGTTGTAATTCTGGTACATTATTTCATATTTTTACCATTATAATACACAAATGTGCATTCTTATCACTCAAAGTGAAATTTACTACTATTTACAATCTTTTTTATATAAGAAAATATGCTTCCACATCAATTAATATAGTTTCTCTTTTTAATAGGTAAATTGCATTTCAGTGTATGGATGACCAATGTTTATATGAGTAATTTCTTCTGGCTTGAATTTAGCCACTTTGCATTTTTCACGATTATAAACAGCTTGGAAACAGATGCTCTGATCATAAATGTGCAGCAGTCAGATTAGTCCTACATATAGATCAATTAAACAAGAATACACAATATGAATGATATACACATTACTCTTTGGTTAGTCCTAAAATTTTCTCTTCCATAAGCATATCCTCAACACTTTCACTAACATTCAGTATTACCATCCTTTATATTGCTTAAGCCAAAAATAAAAGAAAGGACACTTATTCCCAGTAATACAAAATGTTATTACATACCGTGCCCATCACTGTGCCTGGTAGCTCTGGCTCTAGATCACAATTCTAGTTGCAGCCAAGTAGAGGCTGAGGAAAGCCAACAGGAGTCCTTGTACTTGCCTACTGCAAATCACAGACCTAGAAAGACCTCTCAGGGAAGAATAAGTAAATGATGGGAACACAAGGAGCCTAAGATAGGATGGAATATTTCAAGGAGTCTAAGATAGGATGGAATATTTCAAGGACATGGACTATTTATATTCAAGATGAAGTAGAAAAAGGTGCTTTAAATATTACTGATAAGAACTGGGGGGAAAAGTTCTTTACTTTCTCAATATATTTTGTATGAAGAAAGTACTTTACGGAACAGCAAAAGAAAGAAGAATCCAAAATGCAAAGGAATGAGTTAAAAATTACATAGATGAATTAAGAAAAATTGTAAAGAAAAGATAAATGTAATAGCAAAATACAAAGCGACACTGAAATAGGAAAAAAAAATTGGCATTACCTAGGGAACAGATACCATTTGTATTGTGAAGGGCATCATGCTTTATATTATTCATTCATTCTAACAAACAATTCTGGGCACCTATTGTGCATGTCAACATTTAAGGATAAATAATAAAAATTCCAGTTTGTGAAGAGCTCACCTTGCAGAGGGAAAGGCACACTGGAAATACAGCAGCAGGCTAGTTTCTTAACCAAGCCAGAGAACAGTGCTGCAGGTACACAAAGAAGGAAAGCTGCCTATCCACCAGGTCTGGAAAGGTCTTCACAAGGTGTAAACTGTAAATCAGGTCTTGCAGACCTAGGAAGTTAGGGCCAGATGGAAAAGTAGCAGAAGGAATTCAGGGAAAGGAAAGAGCACAGACATACTTCTCAAATCTAATGTCCTTACATTTTAAGAACTCTTGGGATGCATATTTTCTTTTTAAAGATTTATTTATTTATTTGAAAGCCAGAGTTACACAGAGAGAGAAGGAAAGGCATAGAGAAAGAGAGAGAGAGAGAGAGAGAGAGAGAGAGATCTTCCATCCGTTGGTTCACTCCCCAACTGGCCACAATGGCAGGAGTTGTGCCAATTCAAAGCCAGGAGCCAGGAGCTTCTTCTGGGTCTTCCATGCAAGTGCAGGGGCCCAAGGACTTGGGTCATTTTCTACTGCTTTTCCAGGCCATACTAGAGAGCTGGATCAGAAGTGCAGCAGCCAGGACTCAAACCAGCACCTATATGGGATTCCAGCACTGCAGGCAGTGGTTTTACCTGCAGGCCCCTGGTATGCAGATTCTTAACATTTTAAAGGATTATTTTAGTTCTTTAAAAAAAATCCTTACCTTAGGCACACACAAATTAATGAGTTTGCATACCCATGCCAATTATGACAATTTTAGCTGTTAAGAAGGTGGTATGGAGGTGGGTGTGTAATCTTAACAGTTAAGATTTCTGCATCCCACATTGGAGAACTTGGGTTTGATTCTTGGCTTTGGCTCCTGATTCCAGCTTCCTGCTAATTCAGACCCTGGGAGGCAGTTGCAATGGGTCAAGGATCTGGGTTCCTGTCATCAGCCAGAAAATCTGGATTAAGTTCTCAGGTGCTGGTTCTAGCCCTGGATTCCATCCTGACCACTGTAGACATTTGGAAAGTAAACCAGCCCATGGGAGCACTTCTCTCACTCACTCTCTCATCTCAAATAAATAAAAATCTTTAAAAAGTAGTATGAATTTGTAACGTTCAAGTGATTGGTTCCCATGGGCTTGCTCTATTTAACATAAGTAATGAACTTTTTTTAAAAAAAAAGTTATGTATTTATTTGAAAGGCACAGTGACAGATACATGCACACCCACAGAGAAAGAACAGCTGGCATCAGGACTGACAGAGTCTTCCAGCTGCTGAGTAATTCCCCCAAATGACTGTAACAGCCGGTGTCAGGCCAGGAATAGCCAGGAGTCCAAAACTCTATCTGGGTTTCCCATGTGGATGTCAGGGATCCAAGTATTTGGGCCATCATCTGCTGTTTTCCCAGGTTCATTAGCAGGAAGCCAGAAAGGAAGCAGAAGACCTGCAATGCAAACTGGCACTCCAACACAGGTTATGGGCATCCCTACTGGTGGCTTAGCTCACTGTGCCTCAACACTCACACCTAATCACAAGTTTATAGACTATTAAAAAGTAACAACAAAACTGAAATTAGCATAAATAAAAAGTAGAAGTACAGTTCCTAATATTTCAGTTATTTTTTCTGTAAAAGTCTTGGTGTCTAAGCAAAGCATTAATCACTTTTTGATAGTGCTAGTACTGAAACACAAATGTTTCATTTCCTTAAATAACTCTGATTCCTATAGAATGGTTGCATTCTGTGATACATAAATTCATCCAAATATAATATGGATTGCATATGGAAACAATCATACTCTATTTTTGGGACCACTTGACAGAATTCACTGCACAAAACACAAACATTTCCCTCTCCCCTTTTCTTTTTCACATAGCAAGAATTTGTTTGACAACACAGAATAACTCTGATGCTGAGAATTTGTTTTGCTTTTCACTACACAAATGTTGGTGAAAGAGACCAAACATTACATACATAACAGTAGAGAAGTGTTTTCTCCGTGCATGTATATAGGTAGGAATCAATAACAGACTTTGTGACAATCATTTTAGTATCAAATATAGCTAAACATTGAATTTCATATGCAAATCTGGAAAAGGAGGTTAATGGATGGGCACACAAATTTTGCTTTACCTTAAGAGTCTCTAGTTCAAGTCTCTGAATGAGTTACTCCAAAGTCATTCTCCTATTTCCAATGGTTAAAAGGACAAGAATGACTCAGGTTTGGTAGTTATAGGAGAAGAGAAAAAACACTATGCATGAAATACAAAGACAAATTCCAGACACTTAATTCTGAGAGTGCTTCAAAAAATACAAATAAATGGGTTTCTGTTTTCTTGAATGTAACATAGCACTGCTCATGAGACTACAGAATGCAAAAGAAAAATATAAGAATTATATGGCCCAGCTCAATTGTAAGTCATGAAGAACTTTAAGTCTCCTATTTATGAATAATGTATCATTATTAATATAAGAAATAAAAATTGACTACAGATTTCTTTTGCAACTTCACCAATACTCAACTAAATATCACTTGAGACTAAGTACAAACTGATTTTTACACAGGTGTTATATTCAGGAAATTGCTGCCTTTCAAATTACACATAGACCCAGCTGGTAATGAGCAAGGCATACATTATAAGCATGCACAACCAAAATTTCCAGTTATCTTTCTAAATCACCATTGGCCTCCTTCCATTCCCTGAGGGGACTGCTCTGCCCCCCAATACTTATGTGACTCTGCAGCTTCATTCCCTGTTTAGTACATTGTTGCTGAAAATGATAGCAGTTCCAGGCATTTTATTCCTTCTATGTTTTATGACATATATTCCATATGTTTCCTGCAGTTTCCAGCTCTTTGAAATAGGAGGGAGCTTATTAAAACTTGCTATAATGACAAACTTGAAATTTCTCAGCTCAGCAAACATCTTTGAAAACATCAAAACATAGAATACCTATCTATTTACTTTGTATTCTTCTAAACATTAAGTCTTGTTTGATTCTCTTAAAACTACAAGTTAAAAATTAGAATTTATAATTTTCAGGTAATGATTAAAAAATTCACTTAAAAAATAACTGCTTTAGTCCAATGAGTTAAACATCTTTGAACATCTAACCATCAACTATAATCTCATTTAGGTACAAGTAATGATTGGGTCTCATGTACAAAAGTATTCATATGTAAGTGAACAGGTAGGATTGCTAAGTAAAAATATGAATGCAGAAAACAAGGAGGTGACATGGGTCAGGAAAGGGGAACACAGAGGGCACTTTTAGAAAAGGCAAGAGAGAATGTGAAGAAGACTGAGGCACTTCCTGAAATGGAAATGATGGCATTTGCAGAATAAAATAAATATGGATAATATTTTCAAAATGTAGACCTAATAAATTTTAAGACTAAATTTAGTTTCACAATTTCATCATATTTAACGACTAAATACTTTATATACATTTGTCCAAAGTCAAAAATTAACATAATGCTTTTTAATTAGGACAAGAGTACTTCAAACTGTTTGTGAAAAATGCAATTAAAAGATGCTTATTTTGATAAAGAAAACATTTAAGTCCATACATAGCAGAGGTCTTCAAAAATTTTAAAGTAAGTATTATAAAAAAATTACTGTAACCAACAGCATAGATTTAGCGGGGGAAAAGAGAGGAAAGGGCACTGGAGCATAGGCCGAGAATCTAAACTTTCCTGAGCTTGTCTTTCAGAGAGTTCCAGAACCTACAACACTGCACTCAGAGGGGGCCAGGCTACACAAGCAGAGAGCAGCTGTAGTGGCAAGAAACCAGTTCATTACCTAAGCCGAGACATTCTCATTATATTACTAAATTCTTAGTCTGGGGAAAGAGATTGCTGTCATTTTCTGAAGATACAAGGCAAGGGGTATGCTGCCTACATGTATGAGCTGGACGACCTTCCCCCTTCTCTTTCCTACATCCTGGACCCTCTGCTGGCTGTTTCTCAGTGAGGCAGTTTCATTAGGAAACTACCTATCCAACTGTCTCCTTTACTTGTCCATGTAAATAAAGCTTTCCTGTGAGCAAACTTGTGTGAGACTGATTAACTGCCAACACCACAAGCAAATGGACCCCTTGTGCCTAGTAACACTATGCATGAATTTGAAAGTTTCTTTGTACCAAAATAAATTTATAACTCCATTTTCCACAAACTGTAAAGACCGTAGAATGAAAGATACATGTCTGTTTTTGTGCTGTATTGGGAGATGGGTGTTATTGAGGAGAAAGGAGATAACATGAATTTCCCTTTTTATATGCATGGTATTAATAAGGCTTATTAATGAGATTCTAAGTGAAGTCAATACATGTGAAGTATTTTGCATGTCACAATTTTTTGGCTTTTTTTTTTTTTTACAAATTATTTGAAAGACAGAGTGACATAGAGAGAGGGAGGCAGAAACAGAGAGAGAGAGAAATCTTATATCCACTGGTTCACTTCCCAAATGGCTGCAACAGCCAGATCTAGGCCAGGCAGAAGCCAGAAGCCAGAAATTCCATCCTTGTCTCCTTCACGAATGGCAAGGATCCAAGCACCTGGGTCATCATCCACTGCCTTCCTAGGCAAATTATCAGGATGCTGGATTGGAAGTGAGTAGGCAGGACTTCAACCAACACTGACAGAGGATGCTGGCGTCCCAAGTGGCAGCTTAATTGCTATGCCACCACATGACTCACAGAACATAGTTTTCATGATGACACCATGTCCACTGTGAAAGGGCCAGACAATGAAGAGGATGCAGATTTAAGGTCATGTTCTTTGTAATTACTAGATAGGTGACTTGAGGCAAATTACATAAGTCCTCAAGGTTCTATATTTGCAACATGGCCATTTTCCTAATAGTCACCTCATAAAATTATTTTGAAGATCAAATTACTTGTGGTGATAGTCATATATCAGCTGGTAGGATAAACTGAAATCAGTCACTGTATTTTAGCATTCTTTTCCTTATTTTATTTTTATTTAGCTTTTAACTGATATATTTAAATTTTCTATATTTGTAGGATATCATGTGATGTTTCAATCCATGTATATACTACATGATGTTGAAAACAGGGTAAATATATCTATCTCCTCACTTTGTGGTAAAAATAGTCAAAATTATTTATTCTAGCTTTTTTGAAATCTACAGTACACTCTTGTTATGTGTGGTCACTCTACTGTGCAAAAAACACTGAACTTATTCCTCTTATCTACCTATAATTTAGTACTCACTGACCAACTGTTACTACTCACTTTCTCTCCCACATCCTCCCCACTCCCTGGTAACAACTATTGTACTCTCAACTTCTATGAAAACAACTTTTTCAGATTCCATGTGAGTGATATCACATAGTGTTTGTCTTTCTGTGCCTGGTTTATTTTACTTAACATAATAGCCTCTAGTTCCATCCATGTTGTCACAAATAATAGGATTTCATCCTTTTCTATGGTTGCATTACAGTTCATTATGTATGTATACGACATTTGTTTTAGCCATTCCCACTAGTGGGTATACAGTCAAAAGAAATTAAGTCAGTATATGGGAGAAACATCTCCACTCCCATGTTTACCATAGCACTATTCACAATAGCCAAGAAGTGGTCGAAAACCCAAGTGTCCACTGACTGATGGATGGATAAAGAAAACATTTTAGCATTCTTAATGAGAAATAAAAATTACATATGTGGAGAAATACAATTTTTATGATTATTAAAAGACTATTAAATAATCACCCTATTTTATTAAAACAGGATTGAAAGAGGGACTTATTATGAATATATAAATAGGAATTTATAATACTTGGAAGTCATCTCCAGATTTACAGAGAAGTAGTTTTTATAACATAGAGCTTTTAAAAAATTGTAGAATGACTGCTTTTGTTAAATTTCCCAAAAATCGCAGAAGTTAATATAGATGCTTATTAGCATATCAAACTAAAAATAAAACGTTAAGAATGATTTCATAATTTTAAAATCTATTAATGAGAATTGAAATTAATGTAAGGAGCTAAATCAATGTTAAACAATATTTGCACTAAACAAAATTAACCTAGTTTCTTTCTTCAAGAAAGCTGTGAAACAACTAAAAAGCTTATCTATCACGACTAATTTCTTGCTTTACTAACTTCAAAACCTTTCTTTTTTGTCACCCACACCAATTCAAAACTATTATATCATGAACCGTGCTTGACCTCAATCACTTTTTGATCTTGACAACCCTATCTATAAATTACTCAGCCTACACCTAAAACTGTTTAAATATCCTGCCCTAATTTCCCATTTTAAGATGATATTAACTCAAAATTGTGTACTCCCTTATTGCAGTAGGTCTAATAAACTTAACTTTGCATCATCAACAGATTTTTCTAGTGGACTTTTAGGGAGTTGACAGTTAATATCCATTTTTTAAAAGGTAGCCTCTTATGGTATTTATAGAGACAAGGTAATAACGAATGTCATATACTTTCATGATAGTAAAAGGCAAAATGTTCATACCACAGACAAACTGAAACCAATATAGAGGAAATCAAACTGTTATTGTTCGGAATCGGGAGTTGAGTGCCATTCAAAGCAATCCAGTGAATTTTTTCTATATTGCAAACAAGTCAAGAGACACACTTCTAATCGTTCTTCAGTAGTAAAGACAATTCAATAGTGATCATAAGAACTGCCCTAATCTTTATGGAACTTTAACAAGGAGAAAAATTCAAATAATCATATTATATTCTATAATACGTTTATAATAAATTATGCTATACTTGGGTTGCTACAGAAAAGCTATTGATAAGATAGGCTGACATTCTTATTCCAGTATTTGTCCCTTTACTCTTGAACAGTTCTCTGAAATAGCATTTTGCTCTCTACCAAGAATACATACGAAAATCTTAAACTATCTTGGTTTACAGATAAATTGTGGTAGTACTGAAAGCCTTACTTTAAAAAGAATGGATGTACAGTTGCAGTCTTGATAAGGAAAGCAGAAATTGTTCACTTTCTGGATGGTGTTCTCACTTTTGGGGACCAATGGATAAGCTCAGCAATCACTCCAGAAAAGTACTCTGGAAGAGAAATTTGCTAAAACGAAGCCTTTGGCTGAAGAGGCAATACTCCTCCAAATGTGATTCATTTGTTAGTTCCTCACCAGGAAAATGAATCCTGTGACCAGAGGGCTGGGCTCAGTGGAGAAGGGAAAGTTAAGAAAGAAAACAGTGTCAAAATGCAGTGCTATAGTGTGTGTTGGTTATAACTATTAGACTTCAACCTGCAGACTTAAATACATGTAATCATACATGCCTCATGTAAAATGATATCTGTTATGTATGAAATAACCCATTAATCAAATAATTCAATACATCCCAGTCCCCAAACCTAAAGTTAGAAAGAGACTACCTGGATGGATTTCTGAAATTTTTATTGCTATTCATTCAAATAATTAACTGAATGATTATTACATTCCAACTATCATGAATCAACCTCAAAGCACTGATACTTAACATTCTAAAATGAAAGATGGATTTCAACAGATACTCATATTATTTTATTTGTTTTGTTCATCTTTTGGAAACTTGTATCAAAAACCTTGTCTTTATTAAAATGCAAATCAAAAGTTGTTTGCTGTGCCCTCTGTTCATACAAAGGTTATTGTGATTCTATTAAATTTAGATGAAAGTATCAGATACTTGGTTTTCCAAGGAGATTAGACCTCCCTCCTGCTTTGTGGAGATTAGTAATTCCACCTCCTGAAAAACTCAGTGGACACCCCCCCAAACTTTGATCACAACTCTAAATCATCACAGATCCATTCCTCATAATGTTCCAACTTTCTCGATTTCCTGATGATTACTTGTTAAAACTAGGAAAGGATGTGTTGGTTATTTTTATTCACAGTTGCATTAATGCAAGTTCCAAAGTAATCAGTTCTTATGTGGCCTTTCATGCAGGGTGCACAGATTTGCAGCTTGTTTGGTTTATCTAGCCTAATGCTTGCGAGGCAGCTGTTAGGCATTTAGTTAATAAAATCCTCTTCCTCTGGGAAACAGTATATGTCCACTCAAAGGAGACACACATATTCCACAATTTAATATCGGAAGCATCTTAAATCACTTTTTTAGAAGTAAGGTTGGCTCAAAATTTTATTGGACAGGAAACCTAAAACTAGCTGACAATTCAAGCATGACAGAATATAGCTACCATGTTTCCAATTTTAATAGTCTTGAAGGGGGTGGGTGATCACTTCATACTACACTTTTGAGATAAATCATGTTGACTTCAAATGTTAGTAAGTAAATTATCTCTGAAGGTACTAAAACTATCCAGTCTCTAACCTGTGTTCTACTTGGTGCTTCTATCTGAATTTTGCCCTCCCCATGTTTTTATCTCCCTTTTTCAAATACTGAAGAAATCAGAATATAGGAGATTATACCTTTTCCCATTTGATTGTGTTCCTACCAAGAGATTGTATCAATGAAAACTCATTCAACTACCTCATTAAAATTTAGTCCCTAGATGAACAAATTTACATATATACATAATTATTTAAATTATGAAGATTTCTAGGGGCAGAAAATTCTGTTGAAAGGCATCTATTGGCCGGCGCGGTGGCTCACTTGCCTAATCTTCCGCCTGTGGCGCCAGCACACTGGGTTCTAGTCCCGGATGGGGCGCAGGGTACTAGCCCCGGTTGCTCCTCTTCCAGTCCAGCTCTCTGCTGTGGCCTGGGAGGGCAGTGGAGGATGGCCCAAGTGCTTGGGTCCCTGCACCCGCATGGGAGACCAGGAGGAAGCAGATGGCTCCTGGCTTCGGATCGGCGCAACGCCAGCTGTGGCGGCCATTAGGGGAGTGAACCAACTGAAGGAAGACCTTTCTCTCTGTCTCTCTCTCACTGTCTATAACTCTCTCTCTGTCTCTCTCACTAATTCTGCCTGTCAAAAAAATAAAAATAAATTTTAAAAAATTAAAAAAAAGAAAGGCATCTATTTACTTGCGTCATTCGTCTGTGCTGGACAATACAATAAAAACAATGTATACTGTTTCTGAAAAGGGAGAACTACAAAACCATAAGTATGTAGCATCATTAAAACAAAAAAAAAAATGGTGCATTTAAAATACATTAAATGTCCCTTGGTTCATTTTTAATTTAAAAGTAGCTTCATTGTCTAAAACATAAATACTTTCTTATTCACAATTTCAGATAAAATATAACAGTATTGTGATAAGTTACCTTGATATTCAGCACAGACAACTTTGGGCATTAACAACAAAAAATTGACAGAAATGTATTCAAAATTACTATCTGTGCAAATACCACAAGTGTGGCAAGTTTGAAAATTGATTATGTGAGTCACTGAAATCATATTCAATAGGAAAACAAAGTGGGAAAATTACTTAAGAATTAGTAGACATATAACAGGAAAAGAATTGCATGTTTAACACCCTACATACTTCTCTTTCATTCCATTCATGTGGCATTTTTTTCTACTATCCTGGGATGGTGGATGTTATGACTCGACAGTGCTGAAGTTATATGGCAATAAGATAAACACCTTCAGAATCTCACACCAGGAGTACATAGTTCATTAAAATTCAACACAGTATACAACTGCTGGCACTATGCTGTTAATTTCCCCAAATGCATCTCAGGTTGAGGTTATTTTTCTTGTTTAAGATTAGTATTATTAATATTGCAGATATTCAATATTTCACCTGTAAGCATAGAACATTTAACAGCATTGTACAACTTTAGAAATACTATCTTACTTTTCAGTGGGGGTGTATCTCAATTCTTTTATTGCTCTTGTTTTAACTTGTTTGTTCAATTATCAGATGAAATTAATAAATAAGCACTTCATTCTAAATACTATCTATGTTGAATCTTTGTATTTATTAGTGTTTCAAGAAATTTTTTCATTAAAGGAACCTAGATTTTGAGCCCTTTCCATTCCCCCCAAAAGAAAATGAAAAGAAAATATCAAAAATAAAGTATTATATATTTCTTTACAGAAACAATTAGGAGGATCAGTTAAATACGGCATTAAAAATAGACTATCAAGGGTAGGTTGGGAATCAGGAACTTATTTATTTACTTATTTTTACTTGTGAAGGAGAGAGAGAGGGAGACAGAGAGCTGCCTTCAATTGGTTCATCACCCCACGTGCTTACAGTAGTCGGGGCTATACCACACCAAAGCTGAAAAGCCAGGAACCTAATCTGTGTCCCACAAGTGGATGACAGGGACCCAACTGCTTAATCTATCACCTGATGGCTCCCAAATTGTGTAATAGCAGGAAGCTGAAATCGAAAACAAATCCAGAACACAAACTCAGGAACTCTGATATGGTATATGGGTGTCTCAATCAGAGTTTTGACCACTATATCAAATGTATACTTCAGGAGACTCACTTGGAAAATAGCTGGAAAACAAAGACCATGCATACATCTCAGACTTTCTATGGAATTCAGGGAAAACTGGGGGCTAAATGGAATATTTTTGTCCCAGTGTATGAGCTTCACCAAACACAGTGAAAATAACTAAAATCAAGGTGGTAGCTTTTACCACACTGGCCAGTGGAAACTTAGAAGCTAAAGGGTTCTTTGAAAATTCTAGCATGAAATCAAAACAGGTCAGTTATAATAACTTAATATACACTAAGATTTTTTTGGAATGCCTAGATCTCAGACTTACTACTCTAAGAATAATAAAAAAAAAAAAATGCTTCTTTGGATGACCATAAACTCCACCTTTCTGCTTCACTTTATTAGGTTTTAGAGTTGTGTTCCTCAAGCAGTCATTAGAGAAAATATTTTCATGAACAATTCTTAGTTTATTGGGGAAAACAAATACACAAAAAAATTAATGTAGCATCTTCAGCAATGTCATACTTGGACCCTTATTTGGTAAGTGGAGTTTTGACTCAGTGTTATGTTGTTCTCTTTGTCTACCACCTCCACTGTTGTTTTTTTTTTTTTTCTCAGTACATCATCATTTTCACACACTAGTCCATCACTAAGCAAAATATCATGAGCATAAATTTTAGAAGCCTGGAATACAGTCCATAACTATGGAAAACTCACAGATATAAAATACTTGCTATGTAATATTTAAATATTACAAGTCTGTATGAGAACTAATCTGGATTTATTGCTCAGACAGGTCTTCTGTGCTAGGAATTAGACTGGAACAGAGTTTTACAAGTCAGACTATGGAAGAATGTAGTTTGATGTGTTTTAATAAACTGAGAATACAGTAGTAAATAAATCAAGGATTAACCAAATTTTAAACCATTGATGAATTTCAATTTAGTTGCAAAGATGAAAATAAAATCTTTTGTATGCACATGGTTTATGCTCACACAAGGAGTGAATCCCAGGGCATGTCTTTCTAGAATCCAGATATTAAGATAGGAAGAGAAGACCAGCACAATAACAGGACAGAGAAAACTATGGCAATATGGGACTAACAGATGACTCTTGGAATTGGAAGAAGTTATTATTGCCATGGTATTTGTTTATTTTATTCAAGAGTAAGTAGAATCAGGGTTTTTTTCAGTGAAGAGCTTGTAACTCTAAATTTGTCTTCCTTGATATTTAGAAAAATTTAAGTGGTTTAACTAGGTTATTTTTAAGTTTTTATCCTGAAATTGGAGTATGAATGTGAATATTCATAATTTTCATGTGAGACTGATTTCAGTAGTCTAGGTGATCAGCATACCTGCGGTGAAAAGTGAATTAACCTAATGTGTTACACATACTGTGGTTTAAAAAAAAAGAAGAAGCAAATCTATTCATTACTTTTGACATTATTCCTCTCTTCCTCTTTTTTATAATTCTACAACATAGTGTATTTATCATATTAGCTTTCGTTGTGCAGTGTTTAAATCATTTTATCTTATTTTTAATCATTTAATTTAAACTATTAGATTGAAATGACTACTTGATGGGGAACTTTTGTGATATTAATCAGTATTTATCTTTAGATAGACTCAGTCTTTGTTATTCATTACTCCAAGGTTATCTCAAATGCTTGCTGTAGATGCCAACATCTGAGAGGAAATATTCAAATCCTTCCTACTCCTCTCAAGTAAAGACAGTCTTAATTTAAAATCTCTTTACTTGCTATCAGATGGTTTCATAATTTATTAAGTAGAAGATGTTTGAACAACTGTCTTTTTGTTGTCAAAATCACTGTAAATATTGTGAAAGGATTTAGACAGTGTTGAAGAATAAGGCCAGTATTCAACCTTTATTCTTTCATGTATACCTCCATTACTTAATAAGCAAGTATTATGGTCAACCATATATCAGAAACTAGATTTGGCACTAGGAGCTCAAACATGTAAAAACATACTGCTTGGCATCAAAGAGTTTGAGATTTCAGTTGCAAACACAGGTAATCCTAACTATAAGACATTTTGGAAAAGGTGACCCTGGTGATTATTATTGAACATCCAAGGGATGGCCTACTGGTTTCTCCCCATTTACTAGCTGTGTCATGTGGGACAAATAAGTTTGCCCAAGCAAGTAGTCAAATATATAGAACAGGATTATAAACTGTACATAACTCTATAAGTGGATCCACAGAGTTTTTGAGAAGGGTAAATTACACACTCACATAAAGTGGTTAGCATAACACTGATCAAGGTTAATTTTCAACGAGTGTGATCTATCATTATTAACATCACCAACATTTATGAAACAATGAAATGCACAACCCTGTAAGATACTGGACTTAAAGAACTTAACTATCTCCTGATTTGATGAAGGTTTTGCAGAGAAGAAATAACTGAGCCAAGACCTTAGAATTAAACAGAAATATATTTCCAAATAATGAGGGGGAGAAATAACTTTTTGACAGGGCATGCAGTTAGAATGAAAGCTTAGAAATGTGAAGTATATGGCATGATCATTGTGAATAATCAAAAACAGAATTGGCTCTTTGACCAAATGGTGATATAAACTACTGTCAGCCTGCATTAAGGATCTGCAAGATTTTTTGCAAAGGGTAAGATAGTACATATTTTAGTCTCTGTGGGTCAGTCCTTGTCACAAATGCTCAAGTCTGCTGCTTAAGCAGGAAAACAGCCATAGGCAACATGAAGGAGTGTGTTTGTGTTTTAATAAAACTTCATTTATGGGAACTCAAATTTAAATTTCACATACTTTTCATCTGTCATGAAATATAATTATATATTTTAATGATTTAAAAGTATAAAATTCATATTTAGTTCATTAACTATGCAAAGAACTGGTGGGTCAGTTTTGGACATATTCCATAATCTACCAACTCCTTTCCTGTGTAATGGAATATTATGCAGTAATAAAAATATCATATAGGCTTGGAATAATACTGACAAGCAAAAATTCTCTTAATAATTCATAAAATAAAGAAAAATACAGGAGAAAATGAACCAAAAATTCAAGAGCATATTTTAGCTGTAGATATAGTAGTTATACTTTCAGTTCATTTCAAATTATTCATGATGACTAGAGATTTTAAAATTAGAAAATGTAGCTTTTAAATATAAAGTTACTGAAGGTTTTTAATTGATAAATAGTGGTTCAAAGTGTCTATACTATGTATCTTCTTTGAAAAACCTCAAATATCGAAAAATCAAAAGAAAATCTCTACCATAACAATTTTTATATTTCAGATGCTTTTGAAATTTTAATTTACAGAGTAAAACACTGACTTGTCAAAGTTGACTTTGGGAACATAACACTGTAAGTAAAATTTGTGTTAAAAGTGAAGATTTACTTTCTTTTGAGCTCTGACTTTTCTATTATATTCATCATTATTCTGGGAAAGGAATATCTGATGGTAGCAATCATTCCTGACATTACTGAGATTTACTCATAGAGACGGAGTAGATGCTGATAGCAAGGAAAATTTAAGCAAGAAAGATTAAGCTTTTGCTTAAGCATGAAGGTTACAAGGAAATAATTTTGATTAGCCTTTTATCCAATCATAAAAGTATATAAGCAAGGCAATTTCTAATTGAGTTATTAATAATGAATAGATAAGAGTTATTAATAATGAAATACAGTACTTTCCAGAAGACAATCTATTTCAGGCTCTTTCATTTGATGATTATTTATCAAACTTCAACTATAGACAATCAGTAAAGACAATACTGAAACAAACATAGTGGTAAACAAAACAAAAAAAAAGAATGAAATGTGGTCATTTGCAAAACAATGGATGAATCTGGAAAACATCAGACTTAGTGAAATAAGCCAGTCCCTATCTATTGTCTGATAATGACAATAGATAGAATTAAAAAAAAGAGAATGCTCCAACATGGGAAGCAGTCCACACAGATGACTCATAGAATGACAAATACCCTCAATAGCACTCTGACCTCAAAATCGGCCCTTAAGGCATCCTGGTCTGGCTGAAAAGCCCATGAGAGCATTTCAGGCATGGAAAGCCAAGACACTGTGGCAAAAAAAAAAAAAAAAAAACACTACTTGAAGGATCTCTGTGAGTGAGATCCCAGGGGAAAGAAGGGGCCAACAAAGAAGGGTCTACTTTTCTCTGACAGGAGGAGAACTTCCACTTTGCTATGGCTCTGTTCAAATACTGACAGAGATTGTGGACTCAAAAGGCTTCCATAACCTTGGTAGTTCATGTCAAGAGCCTCGGGTGATCACTAACATCACACATAAGAGTGCTAATTGTTAAATTAACAACAGGTGTCACCTTGAACTTACTCCCTATGCAGGACCTCTGTCCTCAATGAGTTGTACCATGAGAATTAACTGTAAAACTTGTTCTCAAAGAGTTCTTTATGTTTTGTGTGTGTATGTAGGTGCAAATTGTTGAAATCTTTACTGAGAATAGAGTTGGTCTTCTGTATACAAAGTTAATTAAAAATGAATCTTAATGAAGAATGGGATGAGAGAGGGAGGAAGAGGTGGACTGGGATTGGGGGTGAGAGGGTGGGTATGGAGGAAGAATGACTATATTCCTAAAATTTACTTATGAAATTTGTAATCATTAAATAAAAGGTTTATAAAAAACAAAGTTAATTGAAAATAGATCTTAGTAAAAAATAAGAATGGGAATAGGAGAGGGAGGAGGAAGAAGGGTGGCAGTGTGAATGGGAAGGCAGGTAGGGTGGGAAGAACCACTATGTTCCTAAAGTTGGCATTTACAAAATGCATGAAGGTTGTATACCTTAAATAAAAGGTTTCTGGGAAGAAAAGCCACCTAAAAGAAATACAAAACAAAACAAAAAATAATATCCAATGAAATGTATGCATGTAACCATGTAAGGTAGACACAGTAGCTAAAACCATATATAAAGAAATATCGCTCTTTGTTTCCATCTCTGTCTTTTTGGATATGAATCCAACTAAGCCTCATGCCAGCATAAAAAATACTGCTTCCTGAAAAAAAAAGTCAATTCTATTTCTACGTAACAAAGAATTAAAAAATAAAATAAGCCCTCAGATTTATGGCCAACTGAGTTTCAACAAAGAAAAGAAAATCAAACCAATGATAGAATAACCTTTCAAAAAATGGGCCTGATATTACTGGGTATTCACACACAAAAGAATAAGTTAGACCCGTTCCTTATACTGTACAAATTAATTAACAAAAAGTGAACCATAGACTTAAATATGAGATCCATAACTGTATTGCCAGTTAAGAGTTTTGGCTAATTTGTTGCTGATAGAACTCCCTATAATGCGTCTGAGAAGCAGTTGATGATAGCTGAAGTACTTGAGTTTCTGCTACTCACTTGGAAAATCCAGATGAAGTTCATGGCTCCTGGTTTTAGGCTGGCCCAGCATTGCTACTGTGGGCATTTGAGAAGTGAACTAGCAGATGGAGGATCTCTGTGTGTGTGTGTGTGTGTGTGGTATGACTGTCTTTCAAATAATTAAATGAATAAGTCTTGAAATAAAAATTTTGCTAGAAAAGGTAATTACAGAGGAAAGGAGAATTACATAGTAATGAAAGAGAGACAATTCAAAATAATTTTGAAAAGTACACATCAGAGGCCTTACATTCACTGATATCAAAATGTACTATAAAGCTACCAGGCAATGTGATGCTGCTGCAAGGACAGGCAAAAGAAATAACTGAGATCAGAATTATTCTTTTATAATCAACTGATTTTCAATAATGATGCCAAAGTAACTCAGTGGGGGAAATGATAATCTTTCCAAAAAATGGTGCTAAGAATACTGGATATCCACATGCAAAAATATATTTATACAGCCTTTCTTTATATCATCCATAAGAGAGATAAAATTTATCACAGACTTACATGTAAGAGATAAAATATAGGGGTCAGCGCTGTGGCGCAGCGGGTTAAACGCCTTGGCCTGAAGTGCTGCCATCCCATATGGGCGCTGGTTCAAGTCCTGGCTGTTCCACTTCCCATCCAGCTCTCTGCTATGGCCTGGGATAGCAGTAGAAGGGGGCCCAAGGACTTGGGTCATCTTGCACCCACATGGGAAACCCAGAAGAAGCTCTTGTCTCCTGGCTTCGGATTGATGCAGTTCCAGCCATTGTGGCCAGTTGGGGATTTAACCAGAGGAAGACCTCTCTCTCTGCCTCTCTCTCTGTGTAACTCTGACTCTCAAGTAAAATAAATAAATAAATAAGGTAAACTATAAAATGTACAAAAGAAAAAGGGGAAATATTCATTAAATATGACATAAAAAGTAAAAGTATAATCTACCAAAAATTTGAGAATTTTGACTTTATCAAAACATAAAACATGTAGTACTCATCCTCACCTCTGGGGAACAGAGACTGGCCCCAGAAGGGTTATAGGCCATGCAGTGAATTCCTACCCCTGCAACTTTAAGACAGCTCTGGGTATTGCTCAGACTAACAGGTTATGGATCCCTCAGTACAGAGAAATAGCAAAATTCCTATACCAGGTGCAGAAGAGCTATCTGAAACAGGGATCCTTCCTTTGGTAAAGAAGAAAACACATCTTTTGCCCAGTTTCAGGCTGTCGTGATTAGGCCCTGCATTAGGGTTCCTAAATCTAGCCCTTTAAATCAGGGTGCTCAAGGAGGTGTCTATGCCACGCTTCAAAAATGTTTTTTGAATCAATCAGACTTCAAAGGTATAAAACCATATTCACTATTTCTTGGATGAGGCCAAACAGCTCCAGGATCAGGCCAAACAGGCTTGAAATCTCTGGCCCCGCCTTAGGTCATGGAAATCCTGCTTGCTGTCCCTCCTTGGCCCCTCAGCTCTCATACTCTTACTATTTCTCTTTATATCATGGGTCTTTTGTACTTTCATTTTGTCTCTAACCAATTAAAAGCCATCCAGCTCCAGATGGTTGTGAGGCAGGGCTTCTAGCTTATCCTGCTGGATGACATCACCAGTCTTCTAGAATACACAAGACAATCTTTTTCCCAGGGCACCTCTGAACATGAAAGTAGACAGTGAGAATACCTATAAGCAGCAGCTCTATGCCCATATATCATCTCTGAAGAAATGAAGAGATGAAGAAAATATAGAAGATGAAACCTTTATCCACGTTACTCCCATAAATTTATGTGTTATTTCTTTTGAGCAGAGAATGTTAACATATCCAGGTATACAAGACCCTATGTGTGAAAAAGGGGCCAAAGAAAAAAGTGCAAATTTCTATATGATGGAAGGAGGAAGGAAGCCTTGGATATAAACTAGTATTTACCTATCAGAAGTCTTGTCACTGTTCAATAACTTGGTTGGCTAGGTCCCAGCCTTTGCCCTGGGGGGTAACTTAGGGAAATCTCATCTGTCCTTAGCCAAGGGGGCTATTATGAGTTCTAGGAGGAAATCAACACCCATTAAAATCTCCACAGAAAATAAATAAATCTTTAAGAAAAAAAAAAAAAAAACCTCCACAGAGCAGTATCTCAGGTGTGTAGCGGGAAGAGAAACAGAGGACCCAGACCACCATCTATGAAAACATCAATCTGAATGTACACTGGGCTCTCAGTTCCTTCCTGAGATGCCCACCTGGTCTATCAGGTTTACTTCTCTTAATTAAATTTTGCTTCAATAGTTTAAAAAATATAAAACATTTGTGCTTAAAAAATTTATTAAAAAAACCAGGCCACATAAAGGGAGAAAAGATGCACATGTCATATTTTTTAAAGGATTTGTAAATAGAATATATAACAATGTTTTATATCTAATTAATAAAAATATAAAAATCAATAAAATATATTAATAACCATGGAAATACAGAAATATTAATAAATAGACTCATGAAGAATGTTTAATACCATTAGTATTTAGCAAAATGCAATCAAAACCTCAATGACATGTGGGCATTTGGCTTAGCAATTGAGATACTCATTTCCCACTGGTGGGGGCCTGGGTTCAAGCCCCAGCCCCTGCTCCTGATTCCAGCTTCCTACTAATTTAGAAGCTGGGAGGTAGTAGGTGATGGCTCAAGTAATTGGGTTCTTGACACTTGCGTGTGGGACCAGGATTGAGTTCCCAGCTCCTGGTCTCACTCGGGTACAGCCTGGGCCATTATGGGAATCTGAACAAGCAGACAGAAGGTATCTCTGTCTCACCTTCCCATTCTTAAGTAATAATTTTTAGAAAACACATAAAACACCACAACAATACATAATTTTTCATCTACTAGAATGGCTACAACAAAAAACACAGTAATAGCACATGTTGGAAAGGATGATGAGACACTAGAACATTAAGGCATATTTGGTAGATATGTGGAATGGTACACTCACTTCAGAAAACAATTTGACAGTTTCTTAAAAAGTTAAAGATAAGGAGTATGTATTTGGCATTAAAATGCTGCGGGACACTGGAATCCCATAACAGAGTGCTTAGGATGGCATTCTAGCTCCACTTTTAATTTCGGCTCCCTGCTAATGAAGACCCTGAGAAGCAGAAAATGATGGCTCAATGACTTGAGTCCTTGCCACCCACAGGAGACACCCAGACTGAATTCCTCATTCGTGGCTTTGTCCTCCAAGAATAGCTCCAGCTGCTGAGGGCATCTGGGTAGTGAACGAACAGATAGATCTCTTTCAAAATAAAGTTAAAAAATAAATTTTTTAAAACTTAAACTTACCAGATGACCTAGCAATTTCATTCCTAAATATTTATCCAAAAGAAATGAAGACATAAGTTCACACAGAGATGTGCATGCAAATGTGTAGTACAGTATTATCTATAATAATTAAATGCTGAAGCAATTCAAAATGCCTGGCAACTAGGCACAAACAAAATATAATATTTCCATAAAGTGGCATACTACTTAGCAATGAAAAAGGATCATGCTACAACATGGATGAATCTGCAAAACACAATGTACTGAAAGAAGACACATGCAAAGACCTCCACATTTTTCATTTATATGAAATGTATAGCCTGAAACCATATTAGTGTATTTCTTGGGCTGGACAAGAGCAGGACTTGACAGCAACAGACAATAGGGGAATACTTGATATGACAAAAATGTTCAAAACTGGTTGGTGCTGGTGTTCACAAAACTCTGTGAATGCACTAAAAGTGCATTTAACACTCAAAAAAAAAAGAAATGTAGGACATTAAACTGTATCTCAATAAAGCTATTTTTAAAAAGTGAGCTGATTAAGGAAAAGAAAAAAAGTCCTTTGTGATACAGAAAGCAACACTGTAAATGTCATCCTCACAGTACATACCATATTCAACTGCCTTTGGAAGTGTTCTTAAATCTAGGCCTAAGGCAGAAAGGTCAATCTGCAATTAGTAAAAGGAAGTATGATGCAGCATTCTGACTGTGCCTTAATACAGCCATAGATTTTTTATAGTTAAGCGATGGGCAGCTTTGCCTTCAGGCTGTCAGCCATAGGTATTCTCTTTACCCAGCTTTTGATTAAATATTGAGTAGCAGTGAGTTTGACATTGTGATCCTTGGCAAGTGTCTGGGGTGCAGTTACTCTATGTGGCTGATTAGGCGGGAACCATAAGCTGTAACAGTCAATTGAGCTGAAAGAGTCAGGATTATTCTTTTCTTGAGAAAGCTAGGGAGCTTGAAAAAAACACAAGCCAAATAGAAGGCCACTCTATCTTATTTCTTCACTCTCTGGTTTCCTAAACAGAAGAGGTGAGCAGATTCTAAAAAATCAACTAGTTCTACTCATGTCTGCTCCAGAGAATGCTACAGAATAACACAAAATGGAAAACATTTTTATAACCATGCATGCTCCTTTGAGTAGCCTTGGTTAAGATTTTATTTTATAACTATAACAATAAAAATGATTTATGGATTATTCCCTAGGCCTGTCCTGAGGTATTTACTGAGACTGGATATAGGGACAGAAAGGTATTTACAAGGTGAGAGAAGATGCATGGCTTTCTTAAATCAGGTTGAACAGGCTTTTGCCAAGGAGACATTAAAGTTCTGAACCTAAGGAAGATTAATGGAAAATTCTAGGACTTTGTAGTTCTGGACTGCTTCCTGTGTACCATCTCCTTGTGTGATGTGGGTGCTCTCTAGGCCTTAAGATAATGGCACCTGGGGCCTGCATTGAAGCAGTGTAGTGTTGTAGCTTAACAGTGGTTAAGCTGCTGCCTGCAATGCCAGCATCCCATGTGATCACCTGTTTGAGTCCAAGTTCTTTCACTTCCCACTTCCGATAATGTGCCTAGGAAGGCAGTGGAAGATAGTCCAAATGCCTGTACCCCTGCCAACCACTTGAGAGACCTGGATGGAGTTCCAGGCTCCTGGCTTCTGCCTGGCCCAACCTTAGCCATTGCAACCATTTGGGGGAGTGGATCAGCAGATGGAAGATCCATCTCTCTCCCTCTCTCTAGCTCTGCCTTTCAAATAAATCAGTAAGCCTTTATAAAAAAATATGGACCCTGTCTCAATCTGGGTATTTATATATTTAAAGATCAATAAAATATGCTTTAACTATTTTTTCTAGAAAATAATTTTTTATTTCACACCACAGCTTAATATCTTCTAGACCTGTAACATAAGTTAATGAACGGTTCATCACTGTTTCTTTGGTTCTGCCCCAGAAGGAACTTTCTGATTTTATTTAATTTTGCTATATAACATTCATTCCATAATTCATACTACATTTGAAATTATGTAACTGTGAATTAAAAATACTGAATACACAGAAATTCTACCCATTTACAAAAAGGTCAAATATCTTGGGATCAACAGCTCTAGATCTATTTTGTCTTTACATGGGCCCAACTTGCTGGGATTTAGCATTAACACAGAAAATAAAATGTAATATTTACTTTTTATTAGAGCAAGGGGGAAATTTTTTTTTAGTTTCTGTGTACTGTGACAAATATCAACTAAATGGCTCCTATCCAAATGTGTGAATCTATCAGTGGGTCTTCATGTAAATCTCACTGAAAAAGTCAAACTATTTTCTAGTGAATTCAAAGAGCTTTGAAAAAGCAACTTTCCTGTTTCTGGTCTCTTAATTACAGCATTTAAAATTTCCACTTATATCATAGAACTTCCCAGACTACTGGATAAGATATTACATGTAAGGTACTCAGTAAAAGTAATAAGCACATCTTTGACTTTCAATTAAATCATTATTATTTTTAAAAATTATTTTTCATTTATTTTAAAGGCAGAAAGACCAAGAGAGACAGAGATATTTCACCTGCTGGTTAACTCCCCAAATGCCACAATAGCCAGGTTTGGGCTAGGTTGAAGATACTGAGAACTGAAAATTCCATTCAGGTTTCTCATGTGAAAGCAGGGAACGAGTGCTGGAACTGTTACCTGCTGCTTCTCACCGTGTGCATTAGCAGAAAGCTGGCTGGGGAGGAAAGCTGAAGCTGGAACCCAGACATTTCAACATGGGATGCCAACAATCACTGCAATTCATTGTGTTTAACATAGTAATTAATTGTTAATAATGAAACTAATTTTGGCAAAAACAATGCACTAGAAAATAAAATTGAAATAGGAAAATATTTTCTCAGCATTAATCTTGAGCATGTTCATTAGACAAAGGAAAAGAATTAATATGCCCTATAAAATATTTTCTTTAGTTCTGAGAAGCATGTATTACTAGTTTTGATGAATACTACTTTGTAACTCAACTGAAAACACTTATTGTTGGTGAATATTTCTTTTTTTCACTATTATTAAATATTTATTTATTTATGTGGAAGCCAGAGATATAGAGGGAGAGATTTTCTATCCACTAGAGCCTAAAGACTTGGACCGTCTTCAAAATAAACACATGAATTAAGTATTATCCTCATTTTAACAATGAAGCAACAGGCACACAGACATAACATTAAGAAATTTGCTGACATCACAAAGCTTATGAGTGGGTTTGAACCTAGGTAGTCAGGGCGTAAGAACCTGCTGCTGCTTCCAATTCTGTCTTTCTAGTGTTCACTTCAGGACTGTATATCTGCAAGTTTTGTTAACCAAATACAATTTCCTATCCATATACTTTCTTGGACAGGCTAAAAATTGGAAGAGCCAAGCTCAGTGTGGAAATAACACATTAAGGGCTATTTCCATCATCAGTTGGCATTATGAAGCTAAAACTGCTCAAACTTTTTTGAAGACTTACGTTTGGAGAGTCTATGATAGCACTGGTCTATGTAGTGAAGCTATCTTTTTCAATACAATATTCCCTTACTGGAACTAGTTCTCCTCTAAAAGGTAATCTGTCTAAACTGGTGACTATTGATTTCTCACACAGCCCATGCACTTTTCTTTGTAACACTCATCATAATTTGCAATTACTCAATCCTATGTTTACTTGTTACATGCTTTCTTCATTAGACTAAAATTTCCATAAAGACATGAACTTCTTCACAATTTACAGCATTGTATACCCAATTATTAACATAGCTTGTGACACAAAAGAATTCATTAATCAATGATTTAGGTTTCTTCACTGAAAGCTAAATTTTTCTTAGCAATCTTAGAGTCTCAAAAACTGAGGTAATACCTACCAACATTATTCACCTTACTGTGTTATGAAAACAAAATCAAAGTCTATAAGCTTCTGGGATTTATTAGAAAAAACTGACTAGGAATATCTGCAATGACATTACTAGTGAAATGCCAAATTTGAACATTCCTTTTCCAAGTGGTTAAACACTATTAATATTTCAAATGCTCAAGTTCTTGGAGGTAAAAATATTTATGAATATACAATGTTGTGCTGTAACACTGTTATAAGCTCAGAAAGAAGTACTGCTCTAAGTCAGAGAGATTTGCATTATAACTAATAGAATGCAGCTTCCTAGTTGGAGTGCTACAAGAAGGAAAAAAATATATTTCATACAATGGAAAAAAAAGTGTTGGTAAAAGTTCAAATACTTCAATCAAAGTATAGTATGGCATACACTAATTTTTTTTTTCACAGATGAAAGACCCAGATAAAGTAAGCTTTAAAAAATCAAAGTACAATAAAGGTCTGTGATCCAGAACATCTTCAATCACAGCCTCTTATTCTGCTCTGTCATCTAATTTCACCATTCTCCACTCCAGTGCCTTTGACCTTCGTAGAACAATAACACCAATGACTTTTACAGTTATTTGCCCTATTGTGCCACTGTAATTGAGTTCACCTGAAGACCTATTTGACTTTGTTTTAATAATTGTTTATGCTAGAAGTATTTTAGCCACACTAAAATAAGTCTTCGTAAAATCTAATCAAGAAATGCAAAAAGATGTTTTGTGTTGATGATGAAGCTACTCAACAATATAGAATTTCTTGCTATTGTTTGAATTTTCACAATTTATTTAACTTCACATTTATGCTTAGAGATAAAAACACAAAAGCACCCATGCTTGATTATGTTATTTTGTCTAGAAATTGAAGGAAAATCCTCTTTATATTTGTTCCTATAGTTTGATATAAACAAGAAAATAACTAGTGTTTTCCTTTTAATGATGAACAAAAATGTGTAAGCAATTTTAACTACTTTATATTCGCAACAAAGTTCATAACCCAACATTCTCCAAAAATTTAGTTGATAAAAAAAAATAGATGTACAGCTCAAAGAAATCTCTATAATATAAACATATTTTCAATCATCAATGCCTCAAACATAAAGACCAAAAGTAGGAAATAATATTCTTCAAAAATTGTCCCCTTATCCCCTCAGCAACTGTTACCAAAATTCATTCATAGGCCAGATACATAATTTCAAGGAATATTAACACAGTGCTAAATCTCTATATAACAACTGAGGTCTGATTTTTCATTTGCTTCAAGTAATACTCAGCACAACAGCACCACTGAATAGACTACTGTGGTTTCATTTTCTATGTAATTTTATTTTGTCCAATGAACAAAGTTATTTAATTTATTCACTTTTTCATTTGTATAACTCACTCTAATACCTAAGTAGGTTTTCCCCAAAGCTAACAGGGTATTCTCCCAACCAAGCTAAGCACTGAGTAAGTCGAGAAGACACTTTGTGGGATTGACATTGGTGAGCTCGGCAGATGAGAGTAACTCAGGGCAGTCAAAGGAATACCATACAAGAGTCTGGCTCAGGCACCTCTTGAAGGCACCCCTTGTTAGGGCATATGGACTAAAAGTGTTGAAGAGGTCAGAGCACAGGGCAAATGAAAGTAGACTGAATGATTCTTCCAATCACTGCCTTCCCACCCCCAGTGCATGAATTTGACCTTGGTCAGGCAATCAGTCGTCATCCCGCACCCCAGAGGTTAGGTGTATGTGACTACTCCACACTATTGATTACCTTGAATTTTAAGCATACCTATAATTTGCTTGTGTTCTTCCTCTCCAACTGTGTCTGACACCTGCTATGTCAGTTACACTTATTGTTCATCATATCACATACCATATTCATTCCTTCCTCACTGTGTTTTACTTGCACTTTCCCCTAATACAAATGTACCTCTCAGTTCCCTTATTTGAAATGCCAATCTCTCTATGTTTATTCAGTATCACCCCACAAGATTAAGATCAAAGACACATCTTCTATCCCTAATCCAATTCAGACCATCTTGACTATTTTTTATCGTAATTTTAGTCACTACTCTGCAATTTAGAATGTAGTTTTAAAAATTCTTATTGGCTTATTTTCATTTTATTTGAAAGGCAGAGAGAAAGAGAGAGAGAGAGATCTTCCATCTGCTGCTTCACTCTCCCAATGCCTATAAGAGACAGACTGGATCATGCTGAAGCGAGGAGCTCAGAAGTTAATTTGGGTCCCTATATAAGGAGCAGAGACCCCAAACACTTGAGCCATCACTGCTGTCTCCCAAGGTGTGTTTTAGCAGGAAGATGGAAGAGAAGCGATACTTGAAATTAAGAACTCAAATATTGGATGCAGGCCTCCATTCTTTTTAATTATTTTAGGCCTATGTGGTAGCCTGTGAGCAGGTGAGAACTCCCAGGTTAAGGTCCACATTTTGTGATCCTTGGTATCTACAATTTGGTTGCTAGCAGTTCTGCATAACATATTGAAGGGACAGACTTCTGAATGAATTGATTTTCTGTAAAAGCACATGAATTGGAGGTCAAAACAAAACAAATCACTCACTAAAGGCAAGAAGAATGGGGGCCAGCACGGTGGCACAGTAGTAATCCTCTGCCTGTAGTGCTGACATCCCATATAGGTGCTGGTTCTAGTTCTGGCTGTTCTCTGCTATGGCCTGGAAAAACAGTAGAGGATGGTCCAAGTGCTTGGGTCTCTGGGAGATCCATAAGAAGCACCTGGCTCCTGGTTTGGCCGGCCACTGGAGTTGAACCAACGGCAAAGGAAGACCTTTCTCTCTATCTTTCTCTTACTGTCCACTCTGCCTGTCAAAAAATAAAAATTAAAAAAATAAATAAATAATGAACGGTGTGGTAGGAAATTTGGAATTAAAATGATTTTCACTGTGCATACCTCACTTCTTTGCAATTCCTTTCTTTCCTCCCTGAGTTCTTTTTTAGAGGTCTCTGAGGACTTTTATTTTGTGAAAGTGCTTTTATAACTTCTGGCCAAACATGACTATGATATTGTCTATTCTTTTCTTTAATCCCCTCCATCTCTTTTTTTTTTTTTCAACATGGGAAACATTTTTTTTTTTTTTTGTAAGTGGCAACATGATGTAGCAAAAAGTATTCAGTTTTGAGGGCAGTTTGATTTGATCCCAGTGTTGCCATTTGGTGCCAAGCTACTCCCTCTTTATGCATATCAAATTCTTAACATGTAAAATAAGGAATGTAGTAACTATTTGGCAAGTAAGTTTGATGTGAAGATGAAAAAATATTTACATACATAAAGCCCTATTTTTATAATAGTCAGTACAATTTTAGTTCTGCATAACATCAACTCAGTCAATATTCACGTCAATAGTTTGTATTTTATTCCAGAAACTTTCCTTTTTGCTGTAACACAGCATTGAACACCAAACAAACCAAGCCAAAACCAATCTATATGTTGCTAAGGAATTTGCATTCTACTTAGGGAGATAAACAGTGGTCAGATAATAAATATGTAATATAGTTGAATTTATAGTTAAATGCCATGAAGAAAAGTAAGAAAGATAAGACAGACTAGGAAGATAAGAATGGGGCTAAGGATATGGATGTTTCAAAAGATATTTGTTTTTAATAAAATACATGTAAAATATACTACATCAAGTGTTGGTCAACAAAGCAATGATTTTGAATACTGCACAAATATCAGCTTTACAAGTTATTTCAAACTGAGATACATCACAGGAGACAAATCAAAGTGTTTTTGTGTAATTAGTATTTTATCAAAATCTGAAAGATAAATAATATTAAATATAACATGAAATCAATGATTAATAAAAATTAATGAGAACCAAAAGCAAATTTTCTTTGAATGTGTAATTTCATCCAAGGGAAAAAAGATGATAAAATTCCTTTTAAATATTTATATTTTTGAGAACTATCTGAGTTGAGTATTGTCTCTATTGTAAGGTGCATGAAAGAGAAGCCTCAGGGAAAAACTATCTAGGTTTAGCTAAAATAAGTGAGCAACAATGGTCTATCACACACAGTGATGGGGTAGATGCTTTCCACAGAATTTCCCAGTTCTATTATCATGTCTCTTAGTTTTTTTTATATTTATGGGCTAACATTCTACAATTGATTTGAAACAACTAAATCTTTAAGTTCTATGGTTGGAAAGGAAAATCATTTTTTTATAAAATATTGTGTTTCTCTAATTCATATCTTTAGGGTATTTTACAAAGCAGCTAACTAAAAGCAACCAAGCTACACAGAATTATCTTCTTTAGAACTGGGAAATTCTAGTGTCCTGAATTTCACCTTACTTTATTAGGGAAAATGTATAGAACATACATATATGTGAGCATGTATTTGACTGCACTGTAGCTAAGTACATAAAACAATACTGCTTTAACTTGATATGTTAGTATTATTTCAAATGATGAGTTTTCAACAATTTTATGCCATTTTAAATAGATTTTTGAAATACTAATATATTTCTGTTTGTAGAGAAATCACATTCACCTTATGCTCAAGTATTCTGTATTTGAAATAAAATTATCCCTTTGAGGAGAGAATAAGCAAATCATAACTGCTTTAAGTTTCTTTCCTAAAACTGTACACAAAGAGGGGTCCATTAAGATTATGATTCACATATTAATTTCTAGCAAGTCATCTTTGTGTCCTAAAAATATAATACAAACAAAATGCAGGGAGACATCCTCCAGCTAATGCATTGGTAAGTGACTTACTATTTTTGGAAAATAGCACGTGGCCATGAGTACACAAGAAAATCTAAGCACTGCAGAAGCAGTCACATAATTTGTTCCTTGATTTATTGCATCTTTGGCAGGCAATGCTCCAAGCTTCCATGCATATATGGGCAATTGGGGCATCTGTGATGAAGTGCCGTTGACAGAAATATGGCCTGTAGTAACATGATTGCTATAATAAGGAACCATGGTAAGTCAGACAGCTGTATCAATGGCTATTATCTCCTTTGATATTTCAAAATGTCAACACACCATCACAAACTATCAGAGGAAAACATTTAAGGACAGAGAAGGGGGAAAGAACACTTCTATCTGCAGTTTTTTAATCAAGTTGTTGTTTCAGATATTCTAAATCACAAGTATATAATTCATGCAGCTTTGCTGCTTCCAAAAAAAAAGTCTTCTTTCACCAAAAGCTGAATGCCAAGCTCATCAGTCTTATTTAAAGTCAACATGTATTTTGTCCTATATCATGTTGCAACTTAGCCCTTCTAGGTCTACACTGAAAGTTGCATGACAGTACATATGAATTTTTAATGTAATATTACTTCACATAAGAACTTATACTTCCAATAATAAAAACTATCAGAGAAGCTGATATTCTGAACTTATATAGGTGTATATATATATATATATAAAATAGTATAATTTATACTTACATAGGTATATATATATATAATAGTATAATTTTATACTTAGATATATATATATATATATATATATATAATAGTATAATTCAGCCTATGAGTTAACTATACCTATATAACTCACAGGTTGAATTATACTATTTTATACTGAGGACCTGAAGATGAGAGAATTATTAGTTTAGCATACCTATTCCACATTTCAGTACTATCCTATATTCTACAGGAAACAAATCTTAATGAAATAATGGTTCTTTATTTGACTCATCCAGTTTTTTCCATCTCTTTTTCTGTGGTCCAATTTATCAAATATTGATATTTAAAGATCAATTACTTGTGTACTTGTGCAGTAATAATTTCATGGAAAACAACTGATATCTCTACTGACACAATTTATTCAGTATGTTTCATCAATCCTTTAATTTATGAATCAGTCCACATGATGAAACACAAAAATTATAAAAGAGAAATTAAGACATTTAACCTACAAATTATACAATAGCACTTCATAATGGGAGGGTCTTATCTTGCATGTTAAGTATATACTCTATGAATGCATTCATAGATCACTTGTACTGACCCATAACAAATATAAATGTTTATATATTTTTTCTTAACTGAAGTTAGCAATTTTACTAACCAGACAAACTTTTTCTAGTAATGACGGAAAGAAGATGCTTGATGAATAGTAATTCAGTTCTGGCAGTTTAATGGAATGGCCAAATTAAGCCTGAAAATCTTGAGGTATTCTGTTACATATGAAAATACAAAGAAATCATGGAATATTGTTACCTTCCATGACAAGAACTATGATTGCACTGAAATTCAATCAGGTTTCCTTGTCAGTCCAATAATGGTAATTTTAACATGTTCATACCAAAAAGCCAGTGAACCATGGTATTGCATTCAACAGAGAATGAAGTCAGACTCTATGATTTAGAAAATACAAAATACATTTACTATTTATTTATGCTCTTAAAGGCTGTACTGTACTTAAGTAAAAGGAGAGTCTTTATAAATGGAATAAAAATTCATATATACAGCAATCTTCTTTTTTTATAGTCTTACACATTAACTTACCCAACAGCATTGCACTTGCTGCTAATGAAAAGAGAGCAGGCTGTACAAATCTTCTTAAGTCTCCTGTGGCAAGAAAACTATTACAGAAATGAATAGAAGGAAGTCTCTGGAGCTTTTTCCCTGCCTTCTTGTTTTACCAAAGGCTGTTAGGATCACACTGAGAACTGTCAGAGCTGAATAAACCAGTGGCAATTGGGTTTATACCCTTTGGGCAGTGAAGCTTTCATAGGGGATGATTCTACTTTGTCCAAGCACCAATATATTAGAAACAATGTGAAAACTCACAGAGACTGGAGCCTGGCTTATAACTACACAAAGAAGCACTTTGCTGCTGGTGCTTTGCAAGGGAAGGCTTGTCAGAGAGAGTTAATTCAAGCAGCCTGAAATTACATCAACCCTGTGCATCTAAATGCTGTTAATCTGCAGTTTTGCACATTGTGTTTTCAAAGGAGTTCAGCTGGAGGGTGGAAGAACAACTGGATTTACAGAATCATTTAGAAAAGTGAAATTTCCACATGCCTATCTTTGATGAGAAAATGTATATTAAGTTTTATGAAGTAAAGGCAGGAGGGATGTTTTCCTAGGAAATGATCTGAAAGTTAAGTTCAGATTATTATTTTATAATATTTTACAAATATACTTAAGGTTTCTATTAAATGAATGAGAAAATCCATTGATAAATAGAATTACAAAGCATAGATATATATAGAAGGCATTTGTGAGATCAAGATATCGTCTTCTTTTTACAGATGAGTATAGATGAGTATTTCACAGTGAGCTTTGGTAATCTCATTTACACAGAAAACATCACAAGGAACTATCAACAGGAATATTTTGAAGTTGTTTATTTCCACTTTACACATAGGTAGATGTTAGAAAATATACATCAGGTTAATGCTTACCAAATATTGAATGCATATATTGACTATATGAATCTGATACTATAAATATATATAGAGAGAGCGAGCGATAGATGGAAGGAGGCAGTGTGGGAGGAAGGAAGAGAGAGGAGAGAAAGTAAGGGAAAAAAATCATGCCTGCTGGCTGTAACAGTAAAGTGATAGCTAAGTTAACAAAATTTTTATTTCTGTCCTTCCATACTGTCTGGACTCCAGTAGAACTTTTATTAACTGATATGGATGTTTATGCATGTAAATATATATTTATGATGGAATTCATACTGTATGCTTTCTGCATGGAAGAGTAAATATAACCCTGATTCTTTTACTTACTGACTATATGAACTTCATCAATTAATTTAAAAACTTAATTTCAACTTCTACAAAATAGAAACAATACCTAATTAGAGGACTATCAAGATCAAATTATGTTGCTGATGTCAAAAAATATGACATGAAGTAGGTTGAGCAAATGTTTTTTTCTGGATTCAAAAATTTACACCATGCAAAAATGTATCTTCAGAAACAAAATTTGTACTTGTATGAGAGTTAGAATATGTGTGCTCAATGATCTGATGCCTAAATCATGTACCATCTTAATCATTTACATAACTAGAATTTTCATATTAAGTCATATCATGAAATTGCTAAACTTTGTGAAAATATCTTCAAAGAAAATAAATATATTCCCTGGAATATTAAGTTGATGACCTGGTACTATATGTTTATTCCAGAAACATCAGTAACTATGCTTCATTTCCTGTTTAAGGAATTCATATTAGTAAGGATAAATTTCACTTTTCGAATTATGCTGCTCAATTTCAGAGCTCTCTAAAAATTAAGAAGTCAGTTCACAGCATATGAATTTAAGTGGAGCCCAGTCATTATCTCTTAATTTTACTTAATGCAGTGTGTATATTCACATGGCAAATTAGCTGATTTAGCTGACCCCTGCTCAGGCCATGGATCAATTCACTAAATGCATTTATGTATTTCTCCAAAGTCATATACCAATGAACCACAAAATTAGGATTTCTTCCTTGGGGGAAACCTTGGTTCTTTTATTTTACAGCACTTTTCTTTGAATATAACTATTTCCATTCTGTATTTAAAAGGAAATGATTAGAGATAGTTTATAATGCAACTGTATATGAGGTAAATATTTTATATTATATACACAAATACTTTTATGTCTATTTAGTAACTTGCAGTTTGTACAAAGTCAGTACATAAAGCAGTCTACACGAATGCATCTACTACTTTACAGACATCCTATGTTGAAGTCACATTTATTACAGCATAAAGATACAAAGTCATTGAATAGCTGCTTTGAATTTTCCTTTACTTCCTCTGTGTGTTTTTAAATAGTTTTCTGATGAGCTTTTCTGTTTTCCCAACACTATCTTAAGACTTAGTTCTACTTTAGTAGTCTTCCATGAAAGCATTTTTAGGAAGCCATATAGTATTGCAACATGTAGTTCTACCTTAATTCTTGAAATGCAAGCACCTGATTTGGACATGTAGAAAAATGTCAATTTAACCCTCTTACAGAATATCAGTTTGAGCATGCCTGAGAAATGTCTTATAAATTTGTATGATTCATTCCATATCATAAATATTTCATAATGAAATTGCTGCATCAATGATGATATGCATATGTGTTTGCCCCCTATGTAATAATTCAAACAATATGTCCTTTACACAAGTCAGAAAACTGAATATTTTACTTTTAACCACATGTATAATATAAAATTGATGAAAAAAGTAAATTTAAATATAAATTTTTAATTTCTCATTTATAAATACTGGAAAACTTAAAGCAGAGCCACTCTCTAATGAGCTTACAATGTTTTCTATTATCAAGCAATTTTACAAATTATTTTCAAATTGCCCATTTCAATGGATATCTATTCATCCATCCATCCATCCATCCATTCTTTACATTTCCATTGATACACCAAATCTATCAATCTTTTTATTTATGGTTTTAGCGTTATGCTTAGAAATGCCACTGTCAAGCCAGGATTGTGTATCAGTTAATAAACAACTTTAGAACTTTACTTTTTGGATATGAACCAGTATTTCACGTGGGTTTTGTTCTTCTATTTTATATGAAGTATATTGCTAATATTATTTTTTTAAAGATTTATTTCTTTGAAAGGCATAATCACAGAGAGAGAGAGGGAGAGAGAAACTTCCATTCCCTCATTCACTCCCACAAATCACTCCCTGCAAATGGCCTCAATAGTCAGGGATAGGCCAAGTGCTTCTTCTGAGTCTCCCTTGAGGGTGTAGGGGCCCAAAGACTTGGGGCATCCTCTACTGCTTTCCCAGGCACATCAACAGAGAGCTGGAGTGAAAGTGGAGTGGCCAGGACTTGAAACAGTGTCCATAGGGGATGCCAGCATTACAGACAGCAGCTTTACCTGCTATTCTACAACATCAGCCGTGCTAATTATTATTTTATTTGATATAATTATTTGTTCTGACTCCATCTAAAATCTAGTCTTCATCTACTGATTTGAAATGATGTCTTTATAATTAATTTTCATATGATTTTGTGTCTGTTTCTGGACTCATTATATTTCATTTGATAACGTATACCTCTTTCTGTGTCAACATAATGCTAATACAGTATTAAAACTTCATATCACCCAATCTGCTGTAATAACTCTCCTTTATGAAAACTGTCTTGACTATAATCATTTCTTAAATATTGCAATAAGTTTTTAAAATGTTCCTAACTTTAAAATGTATTGAGATAAATTAATTAAAATCTTTTTACATTAAGTATGAAAACAAACAAACAAACAAAAAAAACAGAAACTCTTTGGGAAGCAAGTTTTTATTTTCTTTCACTATTTTTAAACAATTTTCTCAATTTCTTCCATAAATATTGAATTTCTACTTCTTAAATTCATAAAGTCCCCTATAAAGTTGATAATATAATGAAATATTCAGTCTTTGAGGCTTTTAGTTTTATCATATTTTCATATAACCATGCTATTCTCTAATATTTGTATTTGTATATTCCATTTTCACCCTGAAAAAATACCATATTTCTGTATATTGAATTAAAAGATACATATTCAGTAACTATTTCTATTTTTAAAATTCATTAACTTATGTAATCTTTTTTTAAAAGATTTTATGCATTTATTTGTGAGGTAGAGTTATAGACAGTGAGAGGGAGAGACAGAGAGAAAGGTCTTCCTTCTGTTGGTTCACTCCCCAAATGGCCAGAGCTGCAGTGATCTGAAGCCAGGAGCCAGGAGCTTCTTCCCGGTCTCCCATGCGGGTGCAGGGGCCCAAGGACTTGGGCCATCTTCTACTGCTTTCCTGGGCCACAGCAGAGAGCTGGATTGGAAGAGGAGCAGCCGGGACTAGAACCGGTGCCCATATGAGATGTCGGTGCCACAGGCAAAGGATTAACCTACTGTACAATGGTGCCAGCCCCTAACATATAATCTTTACACTTTATGTTATTTCACTTTCCAGTCATTATTCAAACTTTTTGGTATTGAAGAAAGTTTGGAAAACGTACAGGAAGAAATAAAATGTAAAATTAACCATAATGTTATAACTGAAAAATACTTATTGGCTGTGATCTAAATAATAAGAAATCTATTTCTAGTCCAGAAACCTCATGTGGTTCTTCTGGGCAGAATGAATAAAGATGAATTTTGAGACCTAACAACCATAATAATTTCACTCTTTCTATTGACAGATTGCCTCCAGGACAGCTTTGCCCATCTATGCCCCTTCAAAGAGTGATCAAAAAAGTGCATTCTTCCAAACATTTCACAACACGGTTTTGTAGAATTTCATGTCCTTAGTTAATGTCCAAAAATTTATTTCCTCCTTTAATTTGCATTTATTTACTACTGATCTTTAATGTATTTATCAGCCACTTGTTCTGTGACTCAGCACTTTCTATCATTTACTTCAGTTTCTATTAGGATTCTAAAAGGTTTTACAACTGAATTATAAAAATTCTTAAGGGACTATATTTTGGAGGGAAATATTGCAAATATATTTTCATTAGTGTTTAGAAATTTTGTATTATATAGTTTCCATATAGATATTTGTGTGTGTGCGTGCACATACACACACACACACGTTAGAAATGTCTTTCCCCAGGGAAGCCTGTGTCCCTCCCCCCCCCCCCCATGCTGATGTACCTACTCCATTCCAGCAGTGGAGTAGCCATGGTTATTGTGGGGTCTTCTGTTCAGGGTACTTTTATTGCAGGGCTATTGAATCCAAGTTTTTGGAGGGATTCTAAATTAGATAATTAACTTCTCTTCTGAGTCTAGTCTTTATCTCCTATCTTCTGAATAGACTCATCATCCGATGTTCACTTAAAAGTGAAGCTGTTGATGGTTTAAATGGGTTTTATTCATGATTTTCATTCTCGCTTTCACTTCATATTAAAATAAATCCTCTGGACGCACTTTGTGGCATCACAGGTACAGCCGCTGTTCCTATGGGGCACCAGTCCCATCCTGGCTGCTCCACTCCCAATCCATTTTCCTATTAGTGGCCTGGGAAAAGCAGAACGTGTCTCAGGTATATAGGTGCCCCGGCCACTACATAGGAGACCAGATAAAGCTCCAAGCTCCTGACTTCCACCTGTCTCAGCCCTGGCCATTGTGACCACTTGGGGAGTCACTAGTGGATGGAAGATCTCTTTCTCTCTCTCTTTAAAATCTTAAAAAAAAAAAAAAAAAAGTAAAAAATAAACCCTCTACCTGGATTGCCTTTAAGGCTCCTAGTTTCAGCCTGGCCCAGTTCTGGCCTTTGCAGGCATTTGGGGACAAAGGAACCAAAAGATGGAAGATCTTTCTCTTTGTGTCTCCCTGCCCTCCCCTCACTCCTCCATTCTCTTTCCCTTTCTCTCCCTCTCCACCTTCTCTCACAAACAAAAACAAACTCTTTAAATTGTTCATATGCTTCATGTACATAATATCTTTTTTCAAATTCTTGGCTTAAATATGACTTTTGCCCTCAAGTTTATATTCTTTTGTTCTGTACGTATTCTGTAAAAAAGAAAAGAAAGTTTTCCATTTTTGTAGCACTTGCTTAGTAGATATCAAAATTGAATGTTATATTTCCCTACTAATAGCCCTGGTCAGCTAAAATTGCAAAAAAAAAAAAAAAAGTCTTTGAATTTCATATGAATAGAAGAGTTTCTTTCTTTTTTTTTTTTTTTTTTTTTTGACAGGCAGAGTGGACAGTGAGAGAGAGAGAGAGAAAGGTCTTCCTTTTTGCCGTTGGTTCACCCTCCAATGGCCGCCGCGGCTGGCGCGCTGCGGCCAGCGCACCGCGCTGATCCGAAGGCAGGAGCCAGGTGCTTCTCCTGGTCTCCCATGGGGTGCAGGGCCCAAGCACTTGGGCAATCCTCCACTGCACTCCCGGGCCACAGAAGAGAGCTGGCCTGGGAGAGGGGCAACCGGGACAGAATCCGGCGGCCCGAACGGGACTAGAACCTGCTGTGCTGGCGCTGCTAGGCGGAGGATTAGCCTGTTGAGCCACGGTGCCAGCAGAAGAGTTTCTTAAGGGGGAACAAAAAAAGAGCTTACTTTAATCAACCATGTGCCAGTGGCTCTTAACTTCATACCCAAATGGTTCCTTTGTACTCATGATGTAACTCCCTGCTTGCCTAGGGATTATAAACCTTAACAGCATCTTAGCAAAAACACCTAGAGATATTTTTCAGTTATCTGTGGTCCCTTCCAACAGATGCCCCATCTCCATTCTTACCCCCAAATTCCGGTGGTCTTTGTCTTATACTCTAACATATCATTCCCTTAATCACAAGACATAATAAAATTTTAAGATCCATTATGCATTTAATGAAAGGCTTCACATGATGCAAAATGGTTTACATTCACTTTAAGCCACAACCTGATTTGGAATTCTTAAAAAAGGGGGGAGCGATACTCCACAGCTCTAAGATCATATAGTCTGGTTCACATCCTGATTCTATCACTTACTGCTAGAATACCCCTTAACCTCAGTTTTCTCATATTCAAAATGAATATAATAACTTGAACTGACAGAGTGATTGCAATGATTGAAAAATTCAAACTAAATTTCCAACTCAGAGTTTAACATAAAATGACAACCGAATAAAATAATTTCTAAGAAGCATAATTATAAATTCTTGAGGATTAGCAACACATTTTTATAACAGTATAAAATGTATCTGTTGATTAATATCGTAACATCTTCTATGATGCTTTCAAAGAAATTCTAATTCTAAACATACCCAAAGGAAAGAACTGCTAGATGCCAAAGGTAGAATTTCTAGTTATATTTAGAAAGTGGGGCCAGCACCGTGGCTTAACAGGCTAACCTTGCGGCGCCGGCACACTGGGTTCTAGTCCCGATTGGGGGCGCCGGATTCTATCCCGGTTGCCCCTCTTCCAGGCCAGCTGTCTGCTATGGCCTGGAAAGGCAGTGGAGGATGGCCCAAGTCCTTGGGCCCTGCACCCGCATGGGAGACCAGGAGAAGCACCTGGCTACTGACTTCGGATCAGCGAGATGTGCCGGGCGCAGCGGCCATTGGAGGGTGAACCAACGGCAAAAAGGAAGACCTTTCTCTCTCTCTCTCTCTCACTATCCACTCTGCCTGTCAAAAAGAAAAAAATAAATAAAGCTAGAAAGTAGGTGGTCTATATACTCATTTCTAAGATTCTGAGAGAGGATTTCCATGGTGTTTTAAACACTCCCCCTCTTTTCACCATGAACACATTCAGCAAGCACACAATCAAGACTACAGCTAGCAGACTTCTTTATTTTCCCACTTTGTGTTCTTCATTGGGTTATAAACTTCAACAATCATCAAACCTGAGTACCCTACAATATTGCCTCCTCTGCTGGTAGGAGTTTCCTGAAGTGTCCTGCATCCCTGTCTCTGTCTAATGAAACACGATAAAACATCTGTAAGGATCAAGTGGGAAATGTACATTCCAAGCAGCAGAACTTACAGATGAGCTCAGAATATAACTTTTTTCCCCCTCTCAAAAGTCACATTAAGCTTAACGGGTAGATATTTAGTTGTTGGGTAGAAGTAAATACCTAGAAAAAGTAGAACTGATTGATTCTTTGAATTCCATTCTGATTTTTCCTTATATCTCTTGGGACTATATTCATCATGAGATACTTAAATTCTCCTGCATAGATATAACTTCAGTTAATATTAAATCATTAACTCTAAGTAAAACTTTTTAAAACACTTTACCTAATGGCTAAAACACAATATATACTTAGGCTGTTAGTAAATATTCCTAAATAATACTAGTCTCGGGAAAATAGTATTAACTCATTTTTGGCTCAACTAAAACCCTGCATTTTTTAAAATATTCAAGGAATGTAGAATCCCTTTTCCCTTTCATTTAATTTCAGCAAATATTATAATCAGTCATTCATTTAATTTTTTGAAAGGCAAAGAGAAAGAAAGAGAAAAAAAGAGTGCTATTTCCCGTCTTCTGGTTCACTCTCCAAATGCCTGCAACAGCCAGTGCTGAGCTGGGCAAAATTTGGAAGGCTGGAACTCGATTCACCCTCATGGGTGGCAAGGAGCCAACCACTTAAGCCACTACCTGCTGCTTCCTAGGATGCGGATTAGCATGGGGCTGGAATTTGGAGCACAGTCAGGAATAGAACCCAGGCCCCCAAATGGCATTTTAACTGCTAGGCCAAAAACTTGGCCCAACTCATTCACTTTTTCAGATGCCTATGCAACTATAATGAATATGCGGTATGAGAAAGCTTGTCTAGGTTTCGATGTACATGCACACAAAGAGTAAAAACACATGTCATCTGCAGCAAAACGCTGACAAATTGTTTTCAAATGAGACCCTTTCCAGCCTTCTTTTCTGAGCCATATTTATAAAATCATGGGTAAACCTGAGTTGGACAAAAAGGCAAAACAAGGACAGAGGGCACTCAAAATATTTCTAATTGAATTCCTTAAGGTAACAAGTCAGTTTATTTAATTTTAGGATACAAGCTACCCTCCATCCTCATTAAAGACAGCAAAAACATGGGCATGTAATCAAAAAGGACATTTTGAATGCCAGTCTTCTCATTGCTCTGCTGTGTCAGTAAATCGCTCTGTGCCTCAATCTATATTCCATGACAAGGGTCTTTCAATAATAAAAACACAAAGGTTTTTATTACCCATTTTTTATAGGCAATGTTTGAACTATAGCAAAGGAATTTGTCTCTAAGTACTGCATTCTGATATAGATTTTTTTTTTTTTGACAGAGTTAGTGAGAGAGTGAGAGACAGAGTGAAAGGTCTTCCTTCCGTTGGTTCACCCCTCTGTAGCCACTACGGTCGCACTGCGCTGATATGAACCCAGGAGCCAGGTGCTTCTCCTGGTCTCCCATGTGGATGCAGAACCCAAGCATGCGGGCCATCCTCCACTGCCTTCCCAGGCCACAGCAAAGAGCTGAAATGGAAGAGGAGCAACTGGGACAGAATCCAGCCCCCAACCGAAACTAGAACCTGGGGTACTGGCGCCACAGGCGGAGGATTAGCCAAGTGAGCAGCGGCGCCGGCCTGATATAGAATTTTTTGCTTCAAGTAACCACACAGAGATCAATGTACTCAAAATCAGAGTTTTTGATACATTCTCATGATGACATTTTTCAGTTATTTTCTAAGACTCTCAGGAATATCAGGCATCAACCTAGAGATTTCAAAACTTTCTCATTTTGTCACTTTTGGTGTCTTAGAAATTACTACATGGCACATTTAGGACATAAGGAATATATGACTCCTATTTATTAAGTGACTAGGTCCAAACATTTTAATAAATATCTATGTTCTAACAACTTAGGAGCTATATGGTTAAATAATATGTTAATAGAAACTAAATCACATTTATTTCATTTTTAGGCTATCACAAATACTTACTGGTGGCAGTCATGTGCCTATTGGGGCAGCACAATTTCTCAAACTTTAGAATAAGATTGGACTCATCTACCCTAATTATCCTTTCTTTATTGATTTCGTGCTACTCTTGCTTTTTTAAATCACAGCAACTACTGAAAAAAGTTTTACAAAAATATGGCATCATGTAAAGAAATTTAGTGCAATCTAATGTTGGAACTGTGAACTTCCTCAAGCAAAGAGTTTGTGATGTCTGACATACTGTGCTAACTGTGAAACATTTAAAATATCTGAAGATGCCCACTATGAGTCCACTGGAATTCTCTGGACAGTCTCACATATACTTAAGGCATCATGATATTAAACAATGGTATTTTACCATTAAACATCAAGATATTTTATTGTTACCCACAGAAGTTTATATGTTCCACTTTCAGAAGAGTGTCATTGTAGGAAGGAATGAGAAATTATTCAGGCAAATGAAAATAGAAATCCTTCTTTCTCCCCATAACACACAACACAACAGTACAAATGTGGATGCAACACATGTGCTTATTATAATACATATAATACATATAATAATGCTTATTATCCATCCTGCTTGCCGGTTCTCAATGTGGCTAAAGAGAAGAGGATGATACTCAAATCAGAGATTGCTGCTAAAACTCTTATTTTCTTGTAGGGCAGGGAAAAGACAAGCCATTAAAGGCCAACAAAACTGGACTGAAAATGCAAGTAACTTCACCCCCCAAGAAACTGGATTGACACAGACAGATCTCACACACTATGTTCTCTTATCATCATCTCCCCAAATCTGGAAAACAGGTATTAATCCTTTGATGATTTCCAGAAAGTCCTGGCCAGCCACTGCATCCAGAATCATCTCCATCAATATATGTCAGGTCAAGAAAACACCACTAGATGGTGCCAAACCAAGCAAGTACTTAAGACTTCACTAAATTTTGCAGTCTTCCCAAATTTGCAGTTAGACAGTGGCATAGGTGCATCATAATGACTTCATTAATCAAAATGTTATTTAATTGAATATTTTGGATCATTCTTCAAGTTATAGTAGTAAGAGGGTTAAATTTGTTATTTATTCAATATCTACTACATGTCACTCCTGTACTATTATCTACTGCAATGCCACAGAATAACACAATAATTATTCTTCCATAATTCAAAGAAGAGAATGTTTCTGAGTATTTTTTTTTAACAAAAAGATTGGAGGATTGGATTAAGATGGCAGAGTAGGGAGGAGCTTGCTGCTCTAGTCTAGAAAATAGTTTTTAAAAAGTGGAAAGACTTCAGTCTCAGGGAAGTGTTAGGGAGAAAACAGCAGAGGAAACTCTATACAAACTGGAGAGACACAGTGGACCTACTTGGAGGGCATGGATGCCTCTGCACCAGCATTTGAAAATGAGGTGAGACCAGACTGCAGCAGGCCAAGCCACTGGCAAAAATGCTGCAGGAAGATCCTATTGGGAAACAGGCTTGGAGCCTCATGGGGGAGAGAGTACCTGCCAAACTAGAAAAGAAAAAACAAAGGGGGGGCACATTCCTCTCTCCCCAATCACCCTACAATGGCGTCCTATAACAAGCTGATACAGAGCAGGTGCCATTTTGGACAGAGGTAACAGCTCCACCATCTTTGTCCATGCCCAGCAACCAGCCAAGCAGAAACTCCTGAGTCTGGTGGGGAGAACAGACAGGGGCTGGGTGCTCATGACTGTGGGAGGCTTATGTGCTGGGACTATGAAAACACTGAGGCTGCATGGGAGGACTCAGGGTGTGGCTGGAACTTTGAGCAGTCACTGTGGGAGGCTCCACACACTCAGGACTCCCTGGTTACCCTGTGAGGGACATCCTTGGGGAATCTGAGCTTATACTGAAGACTGCACAGAACCTTTGTGTGGTCCTTGTGGCAGAGATGATAAGAACTTGACTTTACTCATTCAGACTTCATGAACCAGATACGTATTTCAGCTCCAAAATGGCACCAGAGATGAAGTAGCCAAAGTCCGCCAATAGGTCCAGACTTAGAAAATTCAAAAGATCATGCCAGAAGCAATCCCTATCAAGCGAGGAAGTGTACCCTACTACCCTAAATTACTACTGTACCTATTTTGAGTGGGTATAGGGAAAATCATTGATATGCCAATATATATTTTATAGCCAATAACTGATAAACATATAATTTTGTAAATTTGTAGTCTTGGCCAGCGCCGTGGCTCAATAGGCTAATCCTCCACCTTGCGGTGCTGGCACACCAGGTTCTAGTCCCGGTCGGGGCACCAGATTCTGTCCCGGTTGCCCCTCTTCCAGGCCAGCTCTCTTCTGTGGCCCGGGAGTGCAGTGGAGGATGGCCCAAGTGCTTGGGCCCTGCACCCGCATGGGAGACCAGGATAAACACCTGGCTCTTGCCATCGGATCAGCATGGTGCACCAGCACGGTGGCCATTGGAGAGTGAACCAACAGCAAAAAGGAAGACCTTTCTCTCTGTCTCTCTCTCTCATTTTCCACTCTGCCTGTCAAGAAAAATAAAATAAAATAAAATAAAATAAAATAAAAAATAAAAATAAAAAAAATAAATTTGTAGTCTTTAGTAATGCTTAGGTTAAAATATTATTGTTAAATTTTACTTCTCTTTTTTCCTAATACTTATAGCTCTTATTATCCTTCTTTTCTAAAGGAATTAACTAAAACATTCAGAAGATGTTAAATGATAGGGAGTAAGTTTTAACTGTTCTTGACCTTAACAGAAATTCTTTTAGCATCATATTATTAAGTACATTTCCATCAACATGTTCCAAGTTTAAATATATATTTAAATACAGATATTGATATGTTTCCTTTCTATTTACTGTCAAATAAATACACAATTTATCTATCAGTGTGACTATGTCTAAATCATGTTAATTTTATACTAAATTCTATTATATAAAATAAAACCTGTAGAGCATTGGCATTTGGTGCAATGGTTAAAACATTGCTTGGGATGCCCTCATACTTTATCAGAATACCAGGAAGCTACTCGGTCTCAAGTCCAGCTTCCTAGTAATGTATACCCTGAGAGGCAACAGATGATGGCTCAAGCTCTTGAGTCCCTACCATTCATATGGGAGACACTAATGGAGTTCTAGGCTCCTGGCTTCCAATGATCTAGCCCTGGACATTGTAGCATTTGGAAAAAAAATAGGTGGATGGAGGATTTCTATCTACTCCACCCACCCCTGCCTCTACATATAAAACAAAATAAAAATAAATGAAAATTTTAAAACTAATCCATTCTAGTACAAAAGGAAACATTCTACTCAGTTTTTGTTTTTATTTTTCATTAAAACAACCACATTGGCAACAGTAACTCAAGATATGTGGCATTCCTCAATACCTCTTTATTGTATTTATCATTTTATTGTTTTTATAACAGTTGACATTTGAAGTTGTGGCTTAACACTGCCTTCTTATAGCCTAAATGTCACACTTCTGCCACTGAAACTGTTACCTGGATGGGCTCTTTTAGAAAAAAATCAATTAGCACTAATGTTTATGGTAACAAGAAGTATCAGACAATTAATTGAATATTTTTATTCTGTCTGTTGAAATCAAAAGCAAGCAGCAAACAAACAAAAACACACACATATGGGCTTTGTAACCTACCAGCTGGTGAGCAGACTACAGGACAGAAATGAGACTCAGTAATTTAATTTTGCTTTTTTCAGTTATGCCAGCAATATTAGGGATGGTAAAACTGTTTAAATGAGGTGATAGAGTGCTCATTTATATAAATGATATAGTCCGTTATTTATACCTATGTATTATAGATAAAGTGAGTGTCAGTAATAGTTTATAGCCATAGTTAAATAAAAAGAGTGCTAAGGCTCAAGTAAAATATCACAGCAGTTCTGAACAATGGGTCTAAATGATTTATTCCTCTTTAATTATTGCTGCACATATACTGTAAAACTTAAGTACCATGTGGAATATTTTTAATATTTTTGTCTAGGTACACTCCAATATTTCAAACTACATGCTGATTTCACACATTCTCAGTTTAGTTTGACAGTCAACATCATCTTATTTATACTTCTTTCAATCTACAGATTAAAATTAACAGTCTAAACCAAGGTGGAATAATATTTCCAGAAGCAGCTTAGTAAAACACTAACACTGGAGCAGGCATTTGATCCAACAGTTAAGATATTAAAAGTAACATTAACTACATAGAATAAAAAAATACAAATACTAGAAGCCTGTATTTTATGCTACAATCCCAGTAGGTGTGATTTATAATGTAACATTATTATATCTTGGGGCTTTAAAAGAAGAACACTGCATTGCTATTTTTCTGCTTATGGAAAATGTGATGCACTGTTTAACTTCAGTGGTTTCTGATAGAAGACATAAGCCTCAGTCATTCTTGCTCATTGCCCAAAAGATTGATAAACATGGGAATTTATTCCTTGCCCTTAAATCTCAATTGGGTCTCACACCTTATTGCCTTCATATCCCATCCTGCATTCTCTTCCAGGTTCCCAAGGCTGCAAGTTCCAGGTATTCACCTCTGCCTGCTACCACCTATCCCCCTGTTCCTAGCCCTCCTAAACTATAAAAAGGTCTAGCCCCTGGGGGTTGGGGCCCTCTGCCATGGGTTCCATCAATACAATGCCAGCAGTTGGCCACCCATCTCTGGGAATTTATTTTCTCTGAATAAATTCGGTCTGCTTGTAAGTTCATACACTGCCTCCCTTTATTCTGCACCTCTTTTCCTAACAGTTTCCATGGCAGACCTGCAAGAAGAAGCTCCTGGCTCCTAGTTTTGGCCTGGCCCAGCCCTGGCCATGGAGGCCATTTGGGGACTGAACCAGCAGATGGACGATCTCCTCTGACCCCTTTCACCTACTACCTCAGCCTTGACATGCTCAATCGGACTTGCCCCAAATGGTGGAGTTAGAAATGTGCCAGGGGATTCCAATACAATCTCATCAAGGTGGCATGTACCAATGCCATCTCCCTAGTCCAAGTGATCAATTTCAGTTCACAATTGATCATACTGATGGGTCTAAGAGTCAAAGGGATCACACAAACAAGACTAGTGTCTGCTAATACTAACTGATAGAATCAAAAAGAGAGAGAATGATCCAACATGGGAAGCGGGATACACAGTAGACTCATGGAATGGCAGATGTCCTAAACAGCACTCTGGCCTCTGAATCAGCCCTTAAGGCATTCGGATCTGGCTGAAGAGCCCATGAGAGTATTTTAGGCATGGAAACCCAAGACATTCTGGCAAAAGAAAAAAAAAAAAAAACACCTGAATGAAAGATCTCTGAGAGTGAGATCCCAGTAGAAAGAACGGGCCATCAAAGGAGGTACTTTTCTCTGAAAGGAGGAGAGAACTTCCACTTTGGCCATGACCTTGTCTGAATAAGATCGAAGTCGGCGAACTCAAAAGGCTTCCATAGCCTTGGCAACTCATGACTAGAGCCTAGGGAGATTACTGACGCCATAAACAAGAGTGTCAATTTGTTAAGTCAACAACAGGAGTCACTGTGCACTTACTCCTCATGTAGGATCTCTGTCCTTAATGTGTTGTCCAATGTGAATTAATGCTATAACTAGTCAACTGAAACAGTATTTTACACTTTATGTTCTGTGTGGGTGCAAACTGATGAAATCTTTACTTAATATATACTAAATCGATCTTCTGGATATAAAGAGAATTGAAAATAAATCTTGATGTGAATGGAATGGGACAGGGAGCGAGAGATGGGAGGGTTGTGGGTGGGAGGGAAGTTATGGCAGGGAAAAAGCCATTGTAATCCATAAACTGTACTTTGGAAATTTATATTTACTAAATCAAAGTTTAAAAAAATTAAAAATTAAAAAAAAAATCAGTGGTTTTCTTTTCCTTGGATTATTTATAATGAAAAAATAGACTTGCATATTGTTTTGAAACAGAGAAGGGGTCTGCACTGTGCCACAGTATGCTAAGCCTTCACCTGTGATACCAGCATCCCATGTGGGTGTCCGGTCATCTCCCGGCTGCTCCTCTTCCCATTCAGCTTTCTGCTAATGGCCTGGGAAAGCAGTGAAAGATGGCGCAAGTGCTTGGGTCCCTGAACCCATGTGGGAAACCCAGAAGGAGTTCCTGTCTGTTAATTCTACCACTCAAATAAATAAAATCTTAAGAAAAAAGAAAAAAAAGATGTCACTGGAGTCACCCATATCCTATATCAATGCAGTACCTGGGTTTGAGTCCCAATTCCGTTCTCAATTACAGCTTCCTGCTAATGTGAACCCTGGAAGGTGGTAGGTACTCTGCCCCTGTCACCAATTGGAAAATCAGGACTGAGCTCCAAGCTCCTGGCTTTGGCTTAGCCGAGCCTGGGCTATTGGGGCATTAGAGAGGAAATGAGTAAATGAGCTCTCTCCCTCTCTCTCTCCCTTTGCTGTTAAAAAAAAAAAATCAAACTCTGATGATTATGCTGAAATCACTAAAGGCTAACTGCTCTTTATTTAGGAAACACTTTTATCTAGTATCTCAAAAATATCATAAAATTGATGAACATTAATATACTACTGGGTCTTATAAAACCACTGCTTTTAGAGCAGATTGTAAATAACTAGAGTTACAAGAAAAATGATTCAATTTTCCTCATTTCCTAATAATTACTTGAATGGAGAGAAAAACAGCTTCTATATTATTAGTAAATTGTTTCAATGTTCATACCAAGAAGTGGTATTGATTCTGCCCAAAATTATAATTTGGGGATTTGTTTATAACTATGATAGTCTTGCTCATTTTAACATTGTATAAGAGTAAAAGCAAAAAGATGGAAGCATATTTTAAGGTGATAAAGTTTGTGTTGGGGGAGAGATGAAGGATAGGCCCTCTACAATGATCTAATTTTAAATATTTTTAAGGGGGCAACCAAAAAGTGCCTTTAGGAAAACTAAATGCTTCCTATTATACTTAGTTTTTCATTAACTGACAGTGAGTTCCTGACCCACAGAGCAACATACTGCAAGTTACTCAAGTGTCAGAGAAACTTATCCACAACAATGGGTATGCCTTCTGCTTTCAGGTATGCATGTGAGATATAAAGAATCATCCATAATTCTAGTAATGTAAGGAAGTGTTACGCTGACCATGATCTCTCAAAATAATAATACAGTGAATTTGGCTTCAGAAATAAGGATGAATGGCTGGAAGGGCTACTCCCAGGCCTCTAGAGAAAGTAGGCCTCTGGCAGCAAGCATTCTGTGTTAGGTAGGAAGTCAGTTATGAGCTTATGTGTGTGTGACAGGCCTAAAGAGAAGACATCTATATGCATCTGCATCTCAAAGTCATCCTAACAATGTTTCAGGGGAAGCCCAGATTTCGCATCCTGCCTGCCCTGCCCCCTTTTACCTGATAACCTGCCAGGTGGCAGCCCTCACCCCTCCTGCTTCCTGCCTGATAAATCTTCCACAATCTCCCAGGTGCAGCCCAGTATCTGCATCTCAAACACCCTGCTCCCTTCCTCAGGTCTGATAACATTTGCATCCATAAAGTCCTTTGTTTCAGACCTTCAAGAGAAGTTTTTCTATTTACATCCAAAAAGCCCTTTGTTCCAAGAGGAGCAGAGGTGGGGAAGCAAGACCCATCTCCTTAAAACCCCCAGCCTCAACTGGACTGCGCGCTCAGCTCTCTGCATCTTTGCTGAGTTGCCCGCCTGGCCTGGCCTGGCCTGGCCTGGCCTGGCCAGGTGTACTCTCCACTCACCCATGCAGCCCCCCCCTCCCCAGTCTGAGGGACTGGGCACTCTCTCTCAGGTCCTGTCTGGAGAGGTGCCCATCCGCCTTACAGATGTTCCTTCTTAATAAACCTTGCTATTTTACCTCCCACTACTCTCTGTCTCACGCCTGAATTCTTTCTTGCGCGAAGACAAGAACCCTGCAATTTCTCCGGTAACATTTTGGCAACCACGAAGGGATTTTGAGAAGACATCGGAGGTCAGTATTCCTTCCCTCAAGCGGGACCGGATCTGTGGAAGTGACCATTGAGCGTCCGGCACCCCACAGCTCTCCGAGAACGCGGAGTCCCCCCGGCCACGGCTTAGCTACGGCCGAAACTCCAGAGGGATTGTAAGGAACGGGAGGGCGATTAGGAAGGGCAGTTGCCTGAGAGCGTGGAGACCCCCTGAGCTCGCTTTGGCTTCCCGGTGGCCGGACCGCGACCCGAGGACCAGGTCTCTCTCTTGGAGGGACGCCTGGTCACGCTGCCTACTGCTACGCGAGCAGGGCTTAGCCTCGGTCGAGGCTAATATTGGCCCTCCAGGTAAACTCAGACAACTAGGTAGTGGGCACTCTTGAGCGATAGGAGATTTCGAACCCCACTCAGCCCCCAGACACCAGGGCCTTTTCCCTTTGCTCTCCTCCGGCTGAGATTCGTAGGGGAAGGTGAGGGCAGTCGCTCACATCTTCTCCCGGGGCTCCCTCCCCCACTCTTTGCTTTCTTCATCTCCATTCCTATACCGCTGGCCAGGAGAAAGTAAGAGGGAATTCCACCTAGGGATAAGCTGTTACCAGTTAACCCTTTCCAACCTGGTAGAAGGTTTTCCGTCTTTGCAGCTTATGGTAGCTTTGGTGCATCTTGAAGTTTTTGTGAGCTATTACTGTTGCTAAGCTTTGACTGTCTGAGGATTGAATCTGGAAAGGAGCTCAAGTTAACTATCTGTTTTAATTAACTGAGTGTTTGCAGTAGTCCTGATTGATCTGGCTTTGGCTGAATTATAGGAGTTTCCCAGCACTCTTGGTGAAATGGCGCACCTACCCAACCCCACGGCCAGTCCTGCCAGGCCCCGGTGTGCGCAGTCTTCCCTGTAAATGGGGGACCACAGCCTTTCTCTGCACTCTATTCCAGTCCACGTGGCCTGCTGCACCCAGGCAGGCATAGCCAGATATCCCTAATTACATTACATTGACCTAAAGTTGAAGTCTGATCTTCTGTTACAACAATGAGGTTTTTAAAAAATGTGCACTAATGTTAGTAAATATCTGGAAATGGTCTAAGTCGTAAATCTTGGAATCTGTTTTTGCAAAAACTGTAATGTCTATTTTAACAGTGTCTGCTTAATCGGTTGCTCTGCCATTTCTAGAGTTAGGTCCTGTAAGCTCTTTTTGACTCTGTTAAATAGTTCTGAATTATGTGAACCCTTATGTTCAAGGTTTTTATTTCTGGTTTATTCAACAAGAGACATAGAATTCATGTTCTACCAAAGTAATCTATTGTGTACTCTACTGTCTCTGTTAAGTTCAGATTGATGAAAAAAAGCATTGTTAAGTATTATGATCAGATCTGGTTTAAAAGTGTAAAAATCACCCTGACTAATGAATGGCTATCATTTCAGGATGTTAAGGAATTCTATTTTGACCAGATACTCTAAGTTCTCTTGGCACCTTTAGCAGACTTTCTGAAAATCCAAGTTCTAAATTATCCGGACTTTTGACATCCCCAGAGGGCCCCTGGAGATGTCAAAAGAGATATCTCTCATCTTGCAGAGATAATAACCAATCGGCTGTTTAGATTAAAAGTGGTGCCAAGATGTGAAATGATGCTAAACTTCAGCTATAAACATGTTTCTTTCTAGCTGCTCCAGTCTCTGGCTCAGAAGCCAGATCCTTTAAAGAGGGACAGACGAAGTCTCCGTCCAGCTAACACTGAACAACCAGGCATTGATAGTTCAAGTATTACTAGTTCAAATGTGGATCAAACGGGAGGTCTAGCCAAAAGGGAGAAAGTGTTCCAGAAGAGACTTAGAGACGATGGGAGATGATTATGCGGCAGGTGCTAGAGAACCAGGTTCCAGGAGCCCAAGAAAACTCTAGTGTCCACAGGCTACACGGTGAAAGCCCGGAAGCCCAAAAACTTATGGGTTACACGGTAAGACTAGTTAAACCCGGAAACCCAGGCCCATAGCCCACTGGCTACACGGTAAATAATCCGGAAGCCAAAGGATGGCAGTGACGTCTGCCACAATTTCTCCTCTAAGTCAGGCTACGCAGTAAGCACTGGTTAAACCGCCAGTTAAATCTGAAAGCCCAGGAAGTCAGTCTAGAGACCCGACTCAGTTGCCTCACTTCTCCTCTTTTCTCTTCCAGAAGGGAAGTTACTACAGTTCTGCAGGACTCTCCACTGTGATGTACGGTTTGATCCCCAGACCTTATGTAAGGAATGGTTGACCTTCTCTGTAATAATGCCTGGCCAAACAGCATAGCCAAAATAAGAGGTTAAACTATGAAATAATGTGACAGCTAGATCAATTTTTCAGTGTACGCGGTAAATGGGCAGAACTCCCCTTTTAAACCAAATTGAGGGATAAATAGAAAGTTGTACTGATGACCTCAAAGTATGCAAGCAGGTCACCACAGTTGATCTTACCTAAAAGGTCATAGTTCTCCTCATGGGCATGGTCTTAACTCGCAGAAAAATACTAAGTGTCAGAATTTGCCCATGACCATAGTTTTTTTAGCTCACCCTGATATTAAAGAAATCAGGGTTGGGTTGAGCACCCCCTTGACTGACATAGAGGCTGCCTCCTTGGTCTACTTTATTAGAGACCAGGAGAACGAGGAGCAAGCTAGCAGCAGGAGCGATATGAGGATAGGCAACAGGCCAATCTATGGCTTTCTGCACGGTGATCTGCCGTCAAGGAGACCCAGCAAGGCCAGTGTACCCCAAACAGCACCTGTTGCTGATATAAGGAGCCAGGGCATTGGGCAAGCAGCTGCCGCAACAGAAACTGCCTTCTGTCAGCTCTGCCAAGAGCATGGCCACTGGACACGGAACTGCCCTGGGTGTCAAAGGACTCCTGGTTCAGAACCGCAGACCCTGTGGCCCCGAGCTAAAAAGCCTTTAGCTCTGCCCAGCCTCTGCCTAGCTTCTAGCTCCAGCCACTGCTATTGAGGGGATGGCCTAGGGTCAGTGAAACGCAAGTTGCCTATTTCTACCAGCCTCCTATTCAGCTCTCCTCCTAGTCCAGCCACGTAATGCAAGTCAACAGGGTGCCTCCCTTAAAGGAGATTCACATCTCTTGCAATTCTCTTCCAGCACCCCCTGGATAGGTCTGGGCTTCACACACCCAGCCAGGCTTTAAACGTCTATCCAATAGTATTAAGCTTAGAGAAAGTCCTCCCTGCCAGTTCCTAACAACAGGGCTTTCAGTAACAGCTAACTCAGATAGTCCTGCACCTATTTGGACAGGTCCTCACTGAGGACTTAAAGGGACTATCTCTTGAGGGGGGTGCACAATAATCCATAATGTAGATGATTAAATGTAAATGATTTGTAGTCTGTCTCCTTTCCCAGCCTGAGACTCTAGTCTTGTACACCAGCTTAACTTCCTAGCAAAACTAGCTACTAGGTATCTGGAGGAAAACAAAGCATTGCTAGTACATTAGAGTGTTAATTATTTAACCCTTATCCTCACCCCTGGGGAGAGAAAACCAGCCCCAGAGAGGATATGGGCCATGCAGCAAATTCCTACTTCTGCAAACTTCAGGCAGTCCCAGCTTTTCTCTATCAGGTTACAGGTCCCTAGATACAGGGAAACAGCACAGTTCCTAAACCAGGCTCTTGACGGGCAGCCAAAGCAGAGCCCCCTCCTTTGGGGAAAAGAGCAAACCACAGCCTTTGCTCAGCTAAAGGATGCTATGATAAAGCCCCTGTGCTAGGACTGCCAAGCCCAGAGAAACCCTCCCAGCTGTACATCACTGGGAGGCAGGGAGTCACCTTAGGAGGGTTAACTCAGGATCTGGGACCTGTTAAGCAACCAGTGGGCTACTTTTCTAAAACCTTAGACATGGTTGCACAAGGACGGCCTCAGTGCCTAAAGACAATGGCAGCAGCTGCCTTGCTGACAGAGGAGGTATCTAGAATTACACTGGGGCAAGATATCGCCCTTTATACCTCACATCAAATAAATTCTCTATTAGAGCAAAAGGGCTCTCACTGGCTCACAGATAGTAGAATACTAAAATATCAGGTCCTCCTTCTAGAAAACCCCCAGGTAAAAATAAGGCATTGCTCTACACTAAACCCAGTTACTTTAATGCCAGTTCCAGGGGAAAGTGGTCCCCTCCACTCCTGTACTAAGGCTATAGATCAAGTCTATAATCTTGATCTATGCCAGCAGAAGGGACCTAAAAGCCCCCTGACTAATGCAGATGAGGTTTGGTTCACAGACAGAAACAGTTTTGTCAGACAGGACCTGCTTCTCAGGGTATGCAACAGTTACAGCATGGCACATTATTGAAGCATGCTCTGCCCCCAGGAACTTTTGCTCAGCTAGCAGAACTGATTGCCTTAACCAGAGCTCTAGATCACACAAGGGATTTTTAAGGCATCTGCACTCTGCATGGAGACCTTAGTCTTCTGGTAAGGTAAGAAGAGCCAACCAGGCTCTATGGAAAACATCAAGTATAGAAATGTGTGCTTGGTAAGAAAGGTTCAGAAGGAAAGAGTGTTGTTGGTAAGAAGGGCTAAAAAGGAAAGAGCTTTTTATATAAGGAAAGGACATGGTTTGTAAGAATGACTTTATCCTGATGGCTAGTTTACTCTAGACTGGAATGGAAATGGTGAAATGTTTAAAGTAAGTTGAAGAGGGTGTGTGGAAGTCACAAAAGGTTATAAGAAAAAGAAGTATTAAACATGCTAACTGCTGCTCCAGGGGGTATCTGTGCCATGCTCCAGGAAGAATGTTGTTTCTGGGTCAGACTGGACAGGTACAAACCCAAATTTGTACTTTTCCTGGACAATTCCAAACAGCTCCAGGACCAGGCCAAGCAGGGCTGGGATTTCTGGCCTAACATCTGGTCATGGAAATCTTGGCTATTTCCTCTCCTTGGCCCAATAACTTCTGTAATCTTGCTGCTTCTCTTTGGACCGTGTGTTTTTAATGCCCTTGTTCATTTTGTCTCTAGCAGACTAAGAGCTGTTGAACTCCAAATTGTCATCAGACAAGGCTTCCAGCCCATCCCACTGGACGACCTGAGCAGCCCCCTGGACCGAGCAGCACAGTCTTTCTAAGGCTACTGTCACATACCATAAGACAGATAGCAAGAGGAAATACCCAAATCTCCCTCAACGCCCACATGCCAGCTTTGAAGAAGTTACAGAAGACGGAACTTCATCCATAATCCCAAAAAGAATTTTGGGTATTACCTCTTGAGGGGGGAATGTTAGGTAGGAAGTCAGTTATGAGCTTATGTGTGTGTGACAGGCCTAAAGAGAAGACATCTATATGCATCTGCATCTCAAAGTCATCCTAACAATGTTTCAGGGGAAGCCCAGATTTCGCATCCTGCCTGCCCTGCCCCCTTTTACCTGATAACCTGCCAGGTGGCGGCCCTCACCCCTCCTGCTTCCTGCCTGATAAATCTTCCACAATCTCCCAGGTGCAGCCCAGTATCTGCATCTCAAACACCCTGCTCCCTTCCTCAGGTCTGATAACATTTGCATCCATAAAGTCCTTTGTTTCAGACCTTCAAGAGAAGTTTTTCTATTTACATCCAAAAAGCCCTTTGTTCCAAGAGGAGCAGAGGTGGGGAAGCAAGACCCATCTCCTTAAAACCCCCAGCCTCAACTGGACTGCGCGCTCAGCTCTCTGCATCTTTGCTGAGTTGCCCGCCTGGCCTGGCCTGGCCTGGCCTGGCCTGGCCAGGTGTACTCTCCACTCACCCATGCAGCCCCCCCCTCCCCAGTCTGAGGGACTGGGCACTCTCTCTCAGGTCCTGTCTGGAGAGGTGCCCATCCGCCTTACAGATGTTCCTTCTTAATAAACCTTGCTATTTTACCTCCCACTACTCTCTGTCTCACGCCTGAATTCTTTCTTGCGCAAAGACAAGAACCCTGCAATTTCTCCGGTAACATTCTGTACTATTGTAGCCTGTGATCCACAGTCTCTCTCCAAGGAGTGATCCAACGTAACCCTGGCTTAAAGTTTATTAATTCTGGATATTCTGTATTGTTAGCCTTGATGTTCTAATTGTTTCTTGCATTATGGTTGTCCCTTACCCTTCAAGTGACCTGAGTAATTTTTACTTCTCAACTCTACTCTTTCCTTAAAATTCCACTTCTATTTCAGAACTGTGTTCTAGTAATGACTCCATGACCAGTTTATTGCTTCCTGCTTCCAAGGTTCCAAGTCTCATCTCATATCTAAGTATAATGACTCTTTCTGTTTTGTATCAACAGCATCCTTGGGGCTTAAAATAGCTCTCATCCTTGTCTACAAAAGAATGTCATTCTTCTTGGAGGAAAAACTCTATGCTGCCCTCCTGTGAAGAGTCAAATGGATTAATAGGCAGTCAGTCAGGGTGGTCTGTTGGTAGAAAATTGGGGTTGCAAGATGCTTCCTTCCTCCAAACAAGTTATCTTTAACAAAGTCAAGAAGAGCTTGCCTGTACATTCCTGAAGGCTTCCAGTTTTACCATAAGAATAGCAAGGGAGTGGCAATTCTATCCTCCTGAACTCACAATTTACTGTAAACAAGTTACCTATCCCACCCTTTGGATGGTTCTTTGTTTTATCTTGAGCAAGCCAGGTAAGATAAAAGATTGCAAATCAGGTCCTTTGATGGGTTTTGTCCCACCTTGTAACTGAATGTCAAGCTGAAGTTTTTTTTTCCCCAAACTGCGCTTAAAAACCTCGGTACCACCAGCCTCTTCAGGTTTTTCCTCCCTTGGAGCCCCCTATATGCAGCTCTGGCTGTAGGTCTCTAATAAATCTTGCTTTAAAATCTGTTTGTCTGCTTGGAAATTCTTCTTCCATGTGAGACAAAGAACCACGGTAATAATATTCTCTCCACTGTCGTTTCACCCATCACGCTCCCACCGAAAATCTTAGAAGTAAATCTATGCTCTTTTTCACTTCCATGCACTCCCAGAATATAATTCTGCCCAAGTCTCAGAGGAGATGCATTTGATCTTCCCACAATGGCTCAGCTGGGGGATTACCATGGGCTTGTCTCTAGCCCTCTACCTCAAATCACTCTAACCACAATTTCTGTCCCATTTCGCCCTACAGAGATTTACCCTTGTGGCTTAAAAGCTTATAGTGTATTTATTCTGCCTACCCAACACTCTGCTTTGGCTGTTCCCCTTCAGATTCCATTATCTGACCCAGAGGTTCTAACCATCTCCCTTCCCCCCATTACTGTCTCGGTAAATAAAATGTCACTGGAGCAGATGCACTAGTTTCATGCAGTGTCCTAAAGCACTACCAATTCAGGGATCCAGGCAACAGTACCTGGTCAGTTACATTAAAATCAATACTGTAAGTTTCAAGATCACCCTTGGCATCCAAGGGCTACTTCCTCATACATGCCCATAAAAATCCCCTTTTAAGAAAACCATTTAATAAGAACATATATACTAATCTCTGTGCTCCCTGAATATCCTAGTCTCCTTACTAGTTTTCAAATTTGAAGTCACAAAGCCTTGTAGATCTTATCTCATCTCCTCTCCCTAAGAATACCACCTCGTACCAGCAAAAAACAAAATCATTTTGAGAAATGATCAATTAAAAAACCCTATATTTTGCAGGTTAGGGACACTGGTAAAAGGCAAAAGATTTATACTATCTAAAAAGAAACCAGAGTATGGATGAGGAACACTGGAAAATGCCAATGGAGGTCAGCAACATGGTTTCTACTGTTGTACAGATCAAAGTTCAAACTTCACTGCATTCTGCTTACAGGAATTTGCATGTTTCATATCTTAAAATTTCAGTATCTTTCCTCTAAGATGGAACTCAATGTTGCTCTGTAGAATATTTGTTAGAACTAACGAGGCAATATTTACAAAGGGACACTTGCTGGGCTCATGTCCTGTAATTAATGAATGGAAATTCTTACTTGTTGATAATATCACTCTTATTTGTTATTGAAATAAAAAAAACTATATACTTAGTAACAAATAAAACCGTTTCTCTCACTGTTAGTAAAATGGTGCAGTCTTAACTGTGGCGCGATCCATGACCTCCTCCAGGCCACCATTGTTGGAAGCCAGGTGACCACATGGCCCAATCACAGGTATAAGCTCCACCCCCACCCTAATGCTCCTATTCCCTGCCCACCCCCAGCAAAGGTTTAACAGGACCTGTTTTTGAACATCTCTCTCTCTCTTGATCTCCTTCTTCTGCTCTCTGCTCTCCTACTCTCTCTTACCCTCTGGTCCTGGCCTGTCCGGCTTCCCCCACCCAACAATAAACTTTTCCTCTAACTGCAGTGTTTGGTGTGTTTTGTGGCAGACTTACACTCACTCAATGAAAATGAACATTTTTACCTGCAATATAATGCTGAAGTAGGCATGCATATAGGTTAAAATTTATTTAAGTTTGTGAGCTGGAAAACCATGCCTTTGCCACGCCCCTGTGTGACCTCATGCCCCTACCTGGCTACACCTGGGTGCCAACCAGCCAATCAGGTTAATTAACCACTCCCCTTTGGAAGTGAGTTAAAAGCAGGCCTTTGGGCCACGCCCCCTAGGCTTCCCGGCCTAGATGCTTCTCCTCCCACTGGCTGGTTCCTGGTGCTCCGAATGAACCCATTCATCTCTCTCTCTCTTAAATAACGTTCTGTGCCTCTGCTTTGCTGCCGGTGATAAGCGGTAGATAGCAGCTCAAGGCACTTGCTGCATGTGGCTTTTGGCCTGCTCTCTGCTTGGTATGGACGCTACTCTAGATTCCAGACTTTCCCTCTCCAACTTGAACGAAAGCCCTCACTTTCCTAGATACCTTTGCACTAAATAAAAGCCTAAAACGTACCATGCTGCCTCGTTTATCTGTGCTGGTATTTAGAATTCTTCTCTAAATATTAGGCAAGAACCCTCTCGGGCTTATTAATATTGGGGATTTATTAATAAGCTCATGGTGAAATCTTATGGCACCCCAAATTCCAGTAGCACATGTGGTACCCCAGACTGCACTTCAGGGGAACTTAAGGGGCCACATTTTGGTATAAATTTTAGAGGGTCATGTCAGATTTCAATCCCAGGGTAGAACTAGATTTTATTGTTAATTCATATGGTAACTTATTTATTTCAAATGACAGCAGAAAGTTTCATAATTGAAATAAAATCCAAGTAAATATTAAACTAAAAAGAGAATTTGCTAAATATAAACCATGATGGTTACAATATTATTTCTCTTTTTAAAACAATATGCAATTTTTTTCATTACAAATAATCCAAGGAAAAGAAACCACTGAAGTTAAATGAAACAGTACATTACATTTTCCATAAGGAGAAAAATAGGAAAGCAATGTTCTTGTTTTAAAGCCCCAAGATTTCATAATGTCACATTATAAGACAACACCTACCAGGATTGTAGCATAAAATACAGGCTTTTAGTATTTGTTGTTTTTATTCTATGAAGTTAATAATGTTATTTTTAATGTGATTTTGCAAGCAATAGTTCAGTTACATAAATGTCTTTGCTTTTACAGTTTCACAAATATCATCTAGGGCAGAAATCGAGTATACAGCAATTTGAGATTTCTGTTTTTCTTCATTCAGAAATCTATTTAAATTAATGAATTATAATGAAGTGTAGTACTTCCAACAGATAGAAAAATATACTTCAAATAACAGGATAAAGTATATTATCAAATAAAAATAAATAAGTATTCTGAATTCAGTTAAAAGTGGAACTGCTCCTTCAAGATTTTTTTTCACCATCTGTCAGACCTAAATGAAAAGAGAAAATAATTTATAAAGTTGTAAAATATCACAATGTTTCTGCTGAAAGAGTAAAAAAATCTAATCTCTTTCCCCTCCAGCTGAGAATGCAGGCAATCAACACATTCATTTCCATTTGCTATTTTCAGATTGCTTGAAACAAATGTCTGAGTTTCTTCTCCTGATCCCAGTTGCAAGAGCTGAAGTACCCACAGGCCTATCCAACATGATGTCGGGGGCCCTGTCATCACTCAGCCTCCTTGTATGATGACGGGTCTGGATCCATGGCCAGGAGCAGGGAAACAGAGGATGTCTGGTACACCTTGGACAACAGGGATCCTGAATGGCAGTTTATTTTACTGCTTCCCTTTCTTTTAGAAAAACAGAGAACCTGGCCCAGCAGCAGAGAATGACTTGCACAGGACAGGTTTGAGATCTGTCTCAACTCTGCTCTACCACCTTGTAGAAAGGTGCCAGGCATATACACAGACATCTTTGTATCTATTTAATAGGTGAAGGACAGAACAGGAATTTACCTAAGGACAATTTTTTACTGTCATCAACTTGGCCAACTTCATGTGGCATTTGAAGAACACTGATCTTCACACAATTTTAAGTTACTTTCTTTCTCTTTTTGGTTTACAAACAAAGAAGATACTTTGCCAAAAGTATTTAAAAAAAAACAGATTTTTATTTATTTATTTGGGAGGCAAAGTTACAGAGAGAGGGAGATTCAGAGAGAGAGAGAAGTATTCCATCCACTGTTTCACTCCCCAGATTGCCACAATGGCAACAGCTGAGCCGATCCAAAGCCAGGAGCCAAGAGCTTCTTCCAGGTCTCTCATGTGGGTGCAGAGGTTCCAACACTTGGGCCATCTTCCACAGCTTTTCCAGGTCATAAACAGAGAGCTAGATCAGAAGAGGAGCAGCCAGGACACAAACCAGCACTCATATGGGGTGCAGGCACCGCAGGTCGGGGCTTAATCTACTACACCATAGTGCTGGCCCCAAGCAATCTCTTTTTTTAAAGAAGCTAGTTTAATTATAAATGCCAAGTAATTATAGAATTTTTCTAATTACCTTGAAACAAATTGTGGTAATGCAGGAAAACCATCCTTAGGACAAACTGCAGTGATAAATCATTTATTTTTCATTGCAATTATAATACTTTTCATTTGTATAATGTTTTAAATTTCTAAAGTAAGACTAACTACATGACTTCATTATATACTTACATTTCAGCTGATGGATAACTGATTTCCTAGCACTTTGTAAGTGAATGGATTGCAGACATGCAGGGATTTTAATTAACATGGTCTGAGGATTCAGGAAAGGCTTTCTTGGAGACACTGACTCTGAAGGATTCACACAAATCCATTATGTAGCAGGAGAGCATGGTGGACAGGATGGGAGGGCATTTCTGCAATTGTGTGTAGGACTTAAAGATGAAAATCACCATTGAATATGTGAAAAATTGAAGGAAGGCTGAAGTGACTAGAGGAAAGAGAGCAAGGAGAGAAGTTATCCCAAAGACAGATGCAGTGAATTGTCAGAGATCATACAGGGTCTTGTGGAAATTGGGTGCTAATCTCTAAAGTCAAGGGAATACACTGAAGAACGCAAAGCATGGTAAGAAAGGATCAGGTGAGTGTCCTTCAGATTTCCTTCTATTTGAAATGTGAAAAACAAAATATGGGTCTTAGGATGGTAACAATGTTGGAACAGGGAAAAAGTGTTTATGAGGCCATCCTGGGAAGAGATGATTATGCATTTAACTAGAATGAGATGATTATGTATTTAACTAGAATCCTGGTAGTGGATGTAAACAAAAGCAGATAAACAGGAATTTCGGAGATAAGGTGAGAGAACCAGTGATGTATGGAACCAGAGGTGTACAGGGTGAATTCTAGGTTCTTAAGTCACATACCAGAGTGAATGGTGGGGCCCCAAGAGGGCAGGTCTGCAGGGAACACCTTTCTGGATAAAGGTCTGTCTGAGCTTCATTCCAGAAATCTTGACCTTGAGGTGTCTGTGAGGCATCACAGCAGAGGTGTCAAGTATGCAGCTTACAAATAGCAACAGGATGTTCACAAAGAGGTTTGGCCCAGATTCTAAATACTTAGCAGAGGAGATTAGGTTCTTTATCTCTGAGGAACAAAAACATGGAAGGAATGATTTCTTTTACATGGAACATGTAGCAATTCAGTCTCCCAAAGGGAAATGGGATCACTATTCATGCTGCCTGCTGGCCGGTGCTGTTAACCAGTGAGCGGTTCAACTTTATTGAAAGGACGTTTTTGGTGCTGGTGAACATTTTCTTTGTATGTCCTGTAACCTTATGCAATAACTATGTAAGATATCCTTTATAATAACTTTATGTGTTTTTTCTCCTTTGTATCATCTTTAAAATTTGAGAGAGAGTGAGAGAGCGAGGGAGAGATAGAGTAAGAGAGGCAGGAAGAGAGGGGAAATATGGATGAATGAATTTCCATTTGCTAGTTTACTCCCTCCATGCCTCCAATAGTTGGGGCTGAATTAGGCCAAAGCTGGAAATGCAATCTGTCTTATAGGAGTGGCAGGAACCAGCTATTTGAGCTACCATCTGGTTCCTCCTGGGACTCTGATGTGGCATCTTAACTGCAAGGTCAAATGCCCATCCACTGTTTGTTTTCCATGTAACTAAAATGCTGAGGATTCCAGAGATACACATTAAAATTAACAAAGTATAAAATAAAATTATGGTAATGGCAATGATACTGATCAAAATAAAAAGACAAATTCAGAAGAGAAATAAAGAACAAAGAGAAATTTCAGAATGATTGTTAATATTAATCTTGAGTTCTATAGTACAATGGGTAAAATATCATAACTACATTAATATAAAGGACTAAATATCATAAGAACATTTAAAATAAACAAACCATAGTCATTTAATTGTAGGCAAAATGTTCTGCAAATATAAATGGTCTATAAATGCTAGTTAATATAATTTCCTATTTTTCTAATTCAATTTTATACAATAGTCCACTTGGCTCACAAATGAATTTATAATCTTGAGTACAGAATTGACAAAATTTAATTAGCCAGGATAAAAATAAATCAAAATTAATGTTTAAACTCTTTTAAACATGAAATATAATTTTCAATCACTTTCTGTGTCTCTTTCATTCAACAAAAACAAGTTCACATGGTGGTATGGGCAATAAAATGAAATTATTTTTATAGATGTAAAGAAAAAATGAAAGAAAGAAAAATTCCTGGGGCTCTTCCTAAACACTTGCTTCACAGAATCTTTCTTAAGGACTTGCTCCCCAGTTGGTCCTTTAAATGAAAGAATAATGAGAAGGATCGCCAATTTCAAACAACACTTTAAAATAAAAGAATTTTTATTTTATGTTCAGAGGTACTCTAAGCTTAGTAGAGACTATATTTGGAAACTAGCAACTTGAGACTGTGAAATAGTCTCAGAAGCCACTAGAACAGAGGAGGATGCATGCTTTCACACATTCAGCAGATAAAAATGTTAGCACTCAGGTTATTTTATTACATCCATGTGCAACTGTCCCTTAATAAACTGGAAGCATAATGAGCTCCAAAGTTTATAGGAAACTCAGGACGTTCAATGCCCAGAAGATGGAAAAATCTGCACTCAAAGAGTAGACACTGCCTCAAGAGAAGAGATTTTGACCAAGAGACATGGCTTTCAACCTTAATACTGAACTCAATATCTTGTGTAACTCTGGTGACCCTATTTCCTTATCCACAAAAGGACACTTCGATTTCAAATTTGTAGAAAAGACTAAGAAATGAAGTAATAAGCATAAAGTGCACTCCAGCTATACTCACTCATCTACTCAAAAATTAAATATTGAATTCCTTTTATGTACCAAGGCACAGTCCTAAAGATTTGTTTCCTAAATATATTCTTCCACAGTATACAGAAAGTACCAACTAGGGGCTGGAGTTGTGATGCAGCAGGTTGGGCTGCCACTTACACGGCCAGCATCCAACGTGCGGGTGCTGGTTCAAGTCCCAGCTGATCCGCTTCTGATCCAGCTCTCCGCTAATGTGCCAGGGAAGGCAGCAGGTGATGGACTCAAAGCTTGAGTTCCTGCCACCTACATGGGGGACTCAGATGGAGTTCCTGGCACCAAGCATCAGCCTGGTCCAGCCCCAAGTTGTTGCAGCTATTTGGGGAGTGGCCAAGCTGATGGAAGATAGATCAATCTCTCTCTCTGCCTTTCAAATAAATGAATAAATCTTTAAAACAGAGTCAACTAAAATAAATTTTACATCTATAATATCAAAAATACAAAGTGAGGAACATTCTTCAGAATAACCGACTTGGACTCTTCACAATGTCAAGATGAGAAAGGTGAAGAATGGCTGAAGAACTGCTTCACAGTAAAAGACTAAAATACCAGGAATCCAAGTGCAGTGTCACTCCTGAATGGATCACAAGCAGCAGAGAAACAGCTACAAAGGACATTACCAGAATCAGCAGCAAATCTGAGTATGAACTGTAAATGTGGTAGTATTAAATATTAAATTTACTGATTTTGGTAACTCTTCTGTGATAGGAGGACCTCCTTGCTTTTGGGAAAGATACATTGAAGTATTTATGGATAAAAGGACAAAGTATTTCCAATAACCCTGGAACACTCAACAATAGGAAGAAGAGTGACAGGAATTAGAGGAGAAGGGATAACAATAAAGAAAATAGGAGAAATGTAAATAGTAAGTGCATTTTTGTAAGTTCAAATGGAGTTCCTTTTAATACTGTTAAAAATTTTCCATGAGATTAAAACTACATGAAAATAAAAATGCACTTGGAGGATGGTAGAAAAAAATTTTAACCAGTTATTTCCTTCTCCTCTTCTTTATTTACCTTCTGCCTCTCTGGAGTAAACTTTTCAAATTTTATTTAGAATTTCACCTGTGAAAACAAAGACATATTGAAGGTCCCCAATGTTGAGTAGTGCAATTCTATCTCAGTGGATTTGATTAAACCGATCACTGATAGCACAGAATGTTAGCCCGAGTTATGTTATCCATTGCAGTGAACTGAAAAATATCCCTAAACACCTAGCATGGCACCCAAACCTAACATTTTGTTCAGAAAATAAACTCAATCTGAAGCAAATACGAAAACCATGTTGACATTTCAAAGCAAAGGAACTAACCTCACGTTTGTTTCCTATAACAGCTGAGAGAAATGAAGAGCTTTTGATTAGGGGAAAAATACAACTATGATGTTCACTTTAATTACTCTAGTATTTCTTGCATAGCATCACATTTTTATACACAGCATAGGCTCTGTAATCAGCACTGTTCATTGTATTCAATTCCTGATCATTCTAATACTGTCACATATCAACCTGTTGGTATCAACTAGCCGATTTACATGTGATTTTCTAGAACAAGAGTGTATGCACATGCTGTGAATATGTTAAGCATTTTAGAGTAAGCCACCATGAATGCAAACCTAAAAGAACACAAAGAAATACATGTAAATCACCACAGAATGTTGAAACTTATTACTTAAATACTTTTGAAAGTAATTGATTATATCTATATAATTTCTATATTTTACTTGCAAACAGTAGTCTTGAAGGGTCAGATACTGGAGAGAAGGAAAGCTTTCTGAGGTGGGGTACATTTTCTGCACATCAGTTTCCTCCTTGGGGCACTGACTCATTCTTGGCATATATAAAGATGAGATTAAGTGAAGTAAAGAGGCAGATAAGAGCCCTAAAACACAGGAGAGTTTTCAGTAATTTCCAGGGGAAAGAAAAATTAAGAGTTTTGGCCTGTGAGGTATGTGGGACCTGACTGACCAAAATTTCAATGAACAAGAATTTCAAAGAAATAAGACTGGCACTGGGGATCTATTGTCTCATTGATCCTTTATGATTAAGATGCATTAGGGAAAAATGAAAGGAACTAAGTAGAAAACAGATAAAAAGAAGCCAGACATGGCTGAAGAGTTGCACAGAGTTTTCATCATTTTCACGGAGGCAGGCAGATCAAAACTGGACCTCTGGATCGCAAAAGTGAAACAACCTACCAAACATTCCAGAATCTAACTGGGATCTCTGGAGTGGTGTAGCACAGATATGAAGGTAACCCAGAGGTAGCCTGAACAGTACTGAGCTTCCACATGCGGTTGGTTTTAGGTGATATGAATATACTGTTGTTTGGCCTGCCAGAGTATTGGCTAAATGACCACTAAAACTGCTCAAATACAAGACTGTAGTGAAATTAAAAGTTTAGAGATATTAAGATATAGGATCAAAACATGTTGCCTGCAAGAGACTTGCTTCACCTTTAAGGCTATACAGAAACTGAAGGCAAAAGAATGGGAAAAAAAATTTCCATGGAAATAGAAACCAAAAGAGAACAGAATTAACTATCCTATATCAGATGAAAGTGACTTTAAGTTCAAAAAAATGTCAAATTTGATGGAGGTCATTTAAAATAATGAAATAGTCAATTCACCAAGAGGGTAGAACAATCACAAATATATGTGCATCCAACATTGGAGCACCTAAATATACAAAGAAATTGTTAATAGATCTGAAGAAAGAGATACACTATGATGCAGTAAAAGTAGGGGTCTTCAACTCTCCAGTTTCACCAATGAACAAATCATCTACACAGAAAGTCAGTAAGTCAATATTAAATTTAAACTACACTTTAGACCAAATGGAAAAACCAAGCATACACAGAATATTCTATTCAACACCAAGCAGATTACAGATTATTTTCATGTCCACAGGGTACATTCTCCAATTACAGATCATATATTAAGTCATAAAATGAACCTTAATGATTTAAGAAAATTGAAATCATGTCAAGTCTCTTTTCTGAACACGACGGTATGAAACCAGAAGTTAATAACACGAAGAATTTCAGAAAATTTATAAATGTAAGAAAATTAAACAATATGTTTTTGGAGAGTCAATGGATCAAAAAGAAATTAAAAAGATATTTAACAAAATAAGAGGGGACAGAAAATAAACAATGCATACACAGTCACAGGTGACACAAAACTGAGCTATCACATTAAATATTTTAAATTTTTAATATTTTAAAGATACTGTGATTAACATCTTTAAGCGAATAGATATTCAGGTGGAAATTTTTAACAAAAACTAAGAAAACGGTCAAATGGAAAATTTAAAAAAAGTTATTTGAGAGGCAGGGAGGGAGGCTGAGGGAGACAAGAGAAGAGAAAGACAGAATGAGAGTTAGTTCTCTTACAAGCTGGTTCACTCACCAGATCACTGAAATTGGGTAAGACCAAAGCCAGAAACCATGAACTCAATCCAGGTCTCCTACATGAGTAGCAGGAACCCAACCATTTTATTCACCAACTGCTGCCTCCCAGGGTACACATTAGCAGGAAACTGAAATCAGGGGTGGAGCCAGAAAATTAACCCAGGCATTCTGATATCAAATGCAGGCATCTTAACTTCTAGGCCAAACACCTGCCTCTCAAATGAAAGTTTCTGAGTTGAAAAATACAATAAATAAAATTCATAGCTAATACAATAGATGGGGTACAGCTGAAGAGACAATTATTGAGCTTCTTGAAGACAGGTCAATAGAAAATATCCAGACAATAATACAGAGGGGGAAATCCAATGGAAAAAGAGAGTAGCACAGGAGACACAGTGCAGATGACAGGCAAGCACCAAAATCAATACTATATTGCCCATGAATGCATATTCATAATTGTTCCCAACTTTTTCCCACACTAGAATGGATAAGTACATTTTTCTAAGTCATATAATGGAAAATTACTTAGCATTGAGAAATAAAATGAACCATTACTAAACACAACATCGATGGTACCTTTAAACATAACATTATTCAAAGGAAGCCAGATAAAAGACTATATACCTCATGATGCCATTTATAAAAGACTCAAAAATGGGTAGACTCAAACTATAATTACCAGGGGCAAGAAGATTACTAGGGGATATTACTACTGGGGAAGCTGGGGATGTTAGTAATATTCTGCTTCCTGACTCAAAGATAGTTACACTGCTCTGTTTCTTTTTGCAAAAACCCACTGAACTTTATATTTGTGATTACATACTTATTTGAATGTATTATACTTGTGAATTAATACCCAATTTAAATAATTAAAGCCTTAGTTCAGCAGTGGTAGTTTTGGAGGATATAAAGTACGTCATATTCATTTCCCAACACTAATAAACTCCTTTGGACATGGGTTGCTTTTGGTTTTCAAGGAATGCAAAGAATCAATAGGAGAGAATAAGTGAAAACTGAGAGTAACAGGCAACTGAGCCAAGAATACCTAAATAGCATTCAATAGCTCTACAAATCTTTGCAGAAAACAATGGAGACTGCTTGAATATAATCTGCAAACTGTTGTACCAATTCTCTGTTTGGAAACCTATGAATAGTTGTTGAAGCCAATGGCAATAATCAGAAGCACCAGTTATTAATAATGTATTACTACAGAATTCATAAGCAATAAATCAAGATGTTTCCATTCTTCTTTTCCAGATAGTCTTTTTTCCCCATGCTTTTAAGTTTTACTTTTATTTTCATACCATCTCCAGATGGTAAGCTATCCCAAATGTCATTAAAGCCTCTCTCACTTCTTTTTTTGATTAGAATCTCTTTGTTCATAGCCCTGAGCTCTGTGATAGCCAGGTTCTGTTTCTTACTTAGCTGTGAATCTACATTCTCTAAATAGGCACTAGTCAAAATGTAAGTGTGAAATGGACATATGCTGTTTGTTACTAGCATGATTTATATTAGAGCCAATATTATAGCATAGTAGATATGTTAAATATTTTATTTTCATTTTTTTTCTGGAAAGGAAAAGGAAAATAACCCAGGAGCTATGTTATCCTTGGAAAACTGGGATTCAGATGTGTACATTCTGGGATGACTTAAGCTCTTGGTAAACATTCTTGGAGACTAGAAATTTTGTCTGTTGTCTGATACATATGTTTATAATCAGAATATGCTTTTGTTTTCAGACCCAGCTGAATATTAGTTAAATTTTGTATATATCTTCTTATCCAGTTACCCTTTTACAAGTACAGGGTTTCCCATCAGTCACATCTTGAGATGACTCACTATATGTGTAATCTGCAAGATACACATAGAGAAGCAAATTAACACCTGAGAAAGTCTTGTTGAACCATTTAGATATTTATAATGTTATTCGCGGGCCATATCTGCTATAGATTTATTGATTTTAAAGTCCCATCTGCAGTTGCCTTGGCAGGGTCAGACAAAATGATTCTGCAGGCTTTACACACTGCACAGGCCAGAAGTTCCCACCCATGAAACCAACTTGTTTCATTCCCAACTTGGATAGGCCTTCGGTCTCCCAAGATACATTTGTTAAATATGTTTGCCATTTTTCAAATTTTCTATTAACTGAATTACAGAGTGAGGTAGTCCTGACTTTCTAATACACTGCTCTGAAGCAACAGTTGGAGTCTAATTGTAGATTATGTCTTTTTTTAGACATGTAAAAGAAGATTATTAGGAAATGATCATTCTGCTTGTTAAAAGGTATTTGAGTTTTGGACTTGGAAAAATGTTTGATCAATATGCTTCAAATGGCTTACAAAAAGCTACTTTCTTCTAAGAAGCACAGGGTGAATGTTCCTAGGATATAATGTTTTTTTGCGGTAAAGGAAGAAAAGAAAAAAAAAAAAAGACAAACCATCAAGCCTGTATGTAATTACCTTTGAGTGTTCTCCTCATAAATCCTACTAAGATGTTTCAACTGACCCAGGTAACACAAAATTAGCTTCTTGCTAACTTGCCATCTTTTTTAGCACAACTTTTGCCATTTCTACATTTCTGTTGATGCTCTATGTCAAGCTGCTGAAAACATATTTTTGCTTCTAGTCTCCCTGCAGCTTTCACATGGGTACTTGATTTAATGCAAAGCTTTATATGTAACCTTTCTTGCAGCTGGTTAAAACAATGTCTCACTTTTATTTTCAGCATTAATTGAAAGCAAATCTTAAATGATAAAAAATGAATTTGTATATCTCATACTGGACCCATATAAAATATGCTGCTTTTATTTTTTGCAGGGCTTCTATAGAATTATGTTTTTAAAGAATTCATGAGGATGTGAATAACTGAATCTGAATAACTGCATAACTGCTATGAGATGCTTCTTTAAAAGAGAAAAAAAGGATCACTAGGATAAAATTCATGACTTGCTAACACAACTACTTTGTCATCTTAGGTGTCTAACAATAGTGGTATAAGTGTTGTACTTTCTTCTTCTCATGATTACATCTAGCAAAGGATTGTTCAATGCCTGTTATTTAACTGGGAACAATAAGGAATTTTTCATAAATTCAAAGTCAGAACTCATGTTCCACTTTGTAGATTACCAGAGCATGGGCTTAGTAACATATTATAAGGAACTCATAATGTTAATTGTGTTTTTCTTTGGGTGATGACATGAGAGTTAATCTTTAGTTTCAGTTCAGTCATTTCTATTCCTTAAATTAATTTTAAGAGTTTATACTTCTACTCCATTCTAGATGCATAATTGTCATGAATGATAGTTATACCTCATATGTAATTTATATGCTATAAATTATTCCTTTCTCCAAACAGTAATCTATCTGGCACATTGATACTAGCATCAATGCATATAGCTATCAATAGATTCAAATGCAGTTAGAGAAATCTCATTGAGTCTTTTATGATTTCTTTCCTATTCAGGGTGCAGTCTAATCTTCTACAGAAAAATATCATGAGCAGAAACACTTATTGCTACCCAAAATGGGGAAATTCTGAGCTTTCTTAACTACTGAAAACTGTTAAACTTGGACTTCCATTGAAAACAGAATGCTGCACTAACAGAAAACAATCATCTGGCAATAACTCAAATTGAACAGGTTGATACAGCTAATCTATCTAAACAACCAATGTGTGACCTAACAGAAGTATTAACAGCACACTGTACTGAGAACACTATATTTAAGCTGCTAATTCACAGTTTTTATGGAAGTACAATTTTCCATTTAAAATGTCAAATTCTCTGTATAAAATGCATGAATAATTATGAAAATGTAAGTAATCTTTTGCAAAAGTAATTATGGTGAGAGAGACTTTCCTTTGCCTTCAGTGTTTTATGCATGTGTTTTGTTCCATAAGCAAGCTAATTAAAATGTTGCAAGACACACTGAAATGCTGGCATTTTAGATGGAAAGCATTTACTCCTGGCAAAGACTGTTTCATGTTTCAAAGGAATTTTAAAATTGTAGTATAATAAACTATTCAGTCAAGCAAATCTAAAAACAAGAGCCAAAATCATCCTCTCAGATTTGAGATCTGTAGCACATGCCATCACAAAGCTGTGAATTTTCTGAGACAAAAAACCACATTGGTTTTGTTAGCAAACATTTGGAGCCTATGTATGTGTTTGTGTGTTGGGGAGGGGAGCATGTGACAAAACTGCAGTAATTATGCAGCTAAAGTAAAAAAAATGCAGCAAATGTAAGAAAATTAATTTGAAATCCATGTATTGTTTTATGTGAATGAAATGAGTTAACCTGTGTAAAAATACATATAATTAATACACCATACAGATTGCTGTTATTTTTACTTATACTCTAACCCAGCAGAGCTATATTACCTATGTGTTACATAATATAGTATCTATTTCTGTCAAAGATAGATATCCAGTAAAAGTCAAAGATCAGAAGGTTTCTAACAGCTGTTGGTATTTGAAAACCTTTAATATTTGTTCTAAAGGCAAAGCATAAAGATATATTCTGGCTATTATCCTAACAAGTTCACATAAAACAATATAGATGAAATACAAATAACCAAGAATGGCCAGAGGAAGAAGAAAAGTAATTTCTATATGAAACAAAATAGCATCTTTAAATTACATCATGGGCCGGCGCCGTGGCTCAACAGGCTAATCCTCCGCCTTGCGGCGCCGGCACACCGGGTTCTAGTCCCGGTCGGGGCACCGATCCTGTCCCGGTTGCCCCTCTTCCAGGCCAGCTCTCTGCTGTGGCTAGGGAGTGCAGTGGAGGATGGCCCAAGTGTTTGGGCTCTGCACCCCATGGGAGACCAGGAGAAGCACCTGGCTCCTGCCATCGGAACAGCGCGGTGCGCCGGCCGCAGCGCGCTACCGCGGCGGCCATTGGAGGGTGAACCAACGGCAAAGGAAGACCTTTCTCTCTGTCTCTCTCTCTCACTGTCCACTCTGCCTGTCAAAAAAAAAAAAAAAAAAAAAAAAAAAAAAAGTAAAAAAATTACATCATGACTGATTACAACTATCATTTATTCAATCCTTGCTAATGTACAATGCACTAAAATTTCTTTAAAAATATCATCCCAATCAACCGTCACAGCAGTCCTATGGAGAAGGTAATATTACTTTACCTAATTAATAGATGAAGAGGCTGAAGCTAACATAAATTAAACTTTTCCCAGGCTACAGTATAGTGATAAAGACAGCACAAGAAATCAGGTATGTCTGAGGTTAAAATTCACTGAGGCTATCCTTGTAATAAGATGAGCATATTCCCAAGTCATTAACTGTTCTTAAAAAACATGTTTTTTAAGGGCTGTAAAATGTTCTGCTCTATGGCTGAACTACAATTGATTTATGCCTTTCTGCCTTATTGAATATTTATGTTGTTTCTAGCCCCTTAGATATTGTAAATTATTTGCAATAAAAAAAGCCCTATATAAATCTTAGTATAGACAGTTGATTATTTTCTCAGTATAAATTACAAAAAGTGGAGTCACCAGGCCAAGTGATTTGAATATTTCTAAAATACTTAATGCAAATTACCAAATCATACACTAGGAATGCTATAGCAATTTGTTCTGCCTTTAGCAATTTTTGAGCTTGCTAATTTCACCACATTTGTTCTAAATCTAATAGTAACATACCTTTACTAAATATTTCTTATCAATGTACCACATTTTTAAAAATACCCTATTGGCTTAATTTGTATTTTTATTTCTACTAGGGGGGAATGGGGAGAAAACTGTCACTTACTGAAAACAAAATATGTGGAAAAGACTAACATTCTTTTTTTTAAATTTTTTTTAACTTTTATTTAATGAATATAAATTTCCAATGTACAGCTTATGGATTACAATGGCTTCCCCCCCCCCCATAACTTCCCTCCCACCCGCAACCCTCCCCTCTCCCGCTCCCTCTTCCCTTCCATTCACATCAAGATTCATTTTCAATTCTCTTTATATACAGAAGATCAATTTAGTATATATTAAGTAAAGAGTTCAACAGTTTGCACCCACATAGAAATACAAAGTGAAACATACTGTTTGAGTACTAGTTATAGCATTAAATCACAATGTACAGCACATTAAGGACAGAGATCCCACATGAGGAGCAAGTGCACAGTGACTCCTGTTGTTGACCCAACAAATTGACACTCTAGTTTATGGTGCCAGTAATCACCCTAGGCTGTCGTCATGAGTTGCCAAGGCTATGCAAGCCTTCCAAGTTCACCGAATCTGATCATATTTAGACAAGGTCATAAAAGACAGGGTGAGGATAGTAACCAATGATCCTAAGAGTGGCATTTACCAGGTTTGAACAATTATATAGCATTAAGTGGGGAAGAAGACCACCAGTACACACAGGTTGGGAGTAGAGCCATTGGAGGTAGAGTAGAGGTTATGATTACAAAGGAATGAGGCCCAAGTGCATTAGACAGGGTCTAGAACAAAGGACAGAGTCATTATTAGAGGAGCTAAGAAAGGTTCTGTCTAAGCTACAATTAAGTTTTCTGATTGAGAGGCAAATAGAACCTGATAGAAGGGGCTTGATAATAATCTGGTGGGCTTTAAGCCTTGTAAGTTAAGAGGCCCAGACCTATCTATCTCTTCACATGGGGTATATCCTAAGGGAGGTGTGAACCTCCTAGGGGAAGGCACTCTGTTGACTTTCATTACTTGGCTGGCCTGGGAGGAGAGCTGGCCATGTAAAGGCAGGTGGCATCTCTAACAAGCAATTTACAGTTCTGCCTGCAATGTTGCTGACCCTACTTGGCCATCCCCTCAGCTGCAGTGGTCACTTTGGAAGTTGGGCTGAGTGAAGGGCTTTTCAGCTTAGAGCCAATAAGATCTGTGGCTCTGACCTGGGCATCCTTCGACTCCAGGGTAGGTCCATTTCCAGTGATCCAACTCTTGGCAGAGCTGCCAGGGCTCTTCATAAGCTGACTTCTGCTGAAGCCCAGGCTTACCACATTGAAAGCCACTGCAGTGGACTGGCCTGTTGGGTCTCCATGAGGGCAGATCACTGTACAGATCAGCCATTAATAGGCCTGCCACCCATTGCTTCTGATGCCTAGCTTTCTTTTCCTCCTGGTTTTTGTTAAAGCAGACCAGAGGATGCAAGTCAAGGGAGCGCCCAAGTCCCATCTCTAATCTTCGGTGGCCTGAACTACAAGTCTATAGTCACAGTAGTAGAACAAGAAACTGTGATAGTGACGAGAAATCATAATGAAATGAAGAATTCAATAGATCAAATGACAAACACATTAGAAAGCCTTAAAAACAGAATGGGTGAAGCAGAAGAGAGAATATCAGACTTAGAAGACAGAGAACAGGAAAGGAAACAGGCAAACCAAAGAAAAGAAGAGAAAATTCGAAATCTAAAAAATATTGTCGGGAATCTACAGGATACTATTAAAAAACCCAACATTCGGGTTCTAGGAGTTCCTGAAGGCATGGAGAGGGAGAAAGGATTAGAAGGCATTTTCAGTGAGATACTAGCAGAAAATTTCCCAGGTTTGGAGAAGGACAGAGGCATCTTAGTACAGGAAGCTTATAGAACCCCTAATAAACATGACCAAAAGAGATCCTCACCACGACATGTTGTAATCAAACTCACCACAGTGAAACATAAAGAAAAGACTCTAAAAGGTGCAAGAGAGAATCGTCAGATTACTCTCAGAGGATCTCCAATTAGACTCACAGCAGACTTCTCATCAGAAACCCTACAAGCTAGAAGGGAATGGCAAGACATAGCCCAGGTACTAAGAGGGAAAAACTGCCAGCCCAGAATATTATATCCTGCAAAGCTCTCATTTGTGAATGAAGGTGAAATAAAGACTTTTCATAGCAAACAGAAATTGCAAGAATTTGTTGCCACTCATCCTGCCCTGCAAAAGATGCTTAAAGATGTGTTACACACAGAAACACAGAAACATGGTCATCAATAGGAAAAAAGGTAAAGGAAGGAAACCTCACAGCCAAAGATCAAAGGAAGCTCAATTTCTCTTTGACATAGAATTAAACTCTGATGCTCTGTTAAAGCAATGTGTTAAAGTAATCTATTATGTTCTCTTGATGTCTGTTAAATTCTAATTGTTCAAAAACAGCTGAATTTTTATTAAGAGCTATGGGTTATTTAAATATGTGCTTCTTTTCAAAGATTTGAATAATCACCTTGTAACAATGATCAAATTTGGTCTATGTTATGTCATGATTTTATGGAATCTTATTTCAACCAGATATTTTGGATTTTGAGCCTTCTTGGCATTCTTGACAGGCATTCAAAAAATCAAAGTTTCAAACAATCTGGACTCTAACATTTCCAGTAAATCTTGGACTTTGGTTTTTCCAGTTTGGGCCCAACTGAAAAAATCGAAGGACCTATGTCTCTCATCTTATAGAGACACCAACTAATTAGGCTATTTGGATTATATTAGAAGTACTGTCAAGATGTGACGTGGTACCAAATTTTAAGTTTCCATAATGGTAAATGCTATCAATACAAATGTTTGAGAATTAAAAAGTCTAATGCTCTTGTGTTACTAGACATGATAGTTATCTTAATGAGAAAGCCCCAGAGGCCTAAAGGGTTAAATACTTGTAAAATCCTACAGGTGCTTTCAAAAATACTGTGAAGTAAGCAAGTGCCTTTTGTTGGTTGATGAGTTTATAATTTTAAACATGGCGACTTAAAGTCTTTTGTCATCCACAGTTATATATGATTTGCTGCTCATAAAACTAAAGCGTTGTTGGTTCTGTGTTTAGCTGTCCTCCTATAGGTTCCTGTGGACTTTTTCCAGCCACTTCTATGGTATTCAGTACTTTGGGATGGCTCTGTAAACAGATGAAGCCAATAATGTATTAACAGTACCAACTGAGAGAAAGTATGGTTAACTGAGGTTACTAAAAACAAAAAGCAATTCAAATCAATTGGCAATCTACAAAAAGAGTTAAAGATTTTGAAAGCTATTATTAAAATTGCTATATTGGTCTATTATGCTATGTTATATGTGTGTACATATTGTATGTCCACATGGGAAAATTTTATTAAGAGTTTTATTTTAATTGGCTTATAGATAAGATTGTCCATAAATTTAAGCTGCTAAAATTAATCAAAGATACATTTTAATTTGTGTGACCTGAATCTGTGTAACATATGTTTTAAACTTGTTGGTAGAAAGAAACTAAAAACATTTTATATGGTTGTGCTTGAGTTTACTGGTTAAACTACACCATGTTAGATATTTAAGAGGTGTTTTGAAATACATGATTCTTAAAATTTATAGAAGGCATTGGACCTTCTGGTAAATGTTTTCTTAAGTTGTTATCTAATGGTTGAAACTGTTTGCTAAGTATTCATGTGATACTGCTATTGTCAGCAAGCGATCTAGGACTTGCTCCCTCATTTCTCTATTCTAAGCCCAACTTGTTCTTTCATTTCTCTATTCTCCTCAAGGTAGGAAACTAATTCTATTATGAAGGAATCTGTAGGACGCACAATTTAATCTTTAGACCTTATAAAAGAGATGGCTAACATTTTTCTGTAATAGCATAGCCAAAATAAGAACTTAAATAATAATCTCTTAGCTAGATTTATTTCACCATCAGTGAAGTAAACAGTAAGTAGAAAAAACCTCCCTTTCAGACCAAAGGGAAAGAAAGTTTTTAAGTGAGAATATAATTTTCCTCATGGGCATTGTCTACCTTAGGAAAAGACTAACATTCTAACAAAGATTGTTTGACTTAGGCAAACAAGATAACACTGGAACAAGCCAGAAAATATAAAACAGTTCTCTTGTGATTTCAGAGAAGGTTCCACGAAAGCTTATCTTCAATGTTACACTCAGAAGGGGCCAGATCACCACAAACAAGGAAAGCTAAAGATGCAAAACACCACTATAAGTGAGAGGGTTGTTTTTTGTTTTTTTTTGTTTTTGTTTTTTTTTGTTTTTTGCTTGTTTGTTTATTTTAAAGGCAGAGAGAAATGAGGGACAGAGATATAGAGAAATAAAGAGAACTTGAATCTACTGGTTTAATCCTTAAATATCTGTAACAGCCACATTTGAGTCAAGCTAACATCACGAGCTCAGGACTCTATCAGGGTCACCGACATGGGTCGTAAGAACCCGAGTACTTGTCCATCATTTGCTGCTTCCCAGGAGAAGCAGTAGAAGAAGAAGGTTGTTGAAAGCAGAAGGGCAGGAACTTGAACCAGGCACTATATGGGACATGGACTTCCCAAGCAGCCATTTAACCACTGAGCCAAATGGCTGCCCTTGTGTTTATTTCTAACATAAAATTTATAAAGTAGGGGCCGGCACTGTGGTGTGATAGGCTGATCCTCCACCTGTGGCACCGGCATCCCATGTGGGCACTGGTTCCTATCCCAGCTGCTCCTCTTCTGATCCAGCTCTCTGCTTGTGGCCTGGGAAATTAGTGAGGAAGGCCCAAGAACTTGGGACTCTGCACCCATGTGGCAGAACTGGAAGAGGCTCCTGGCTCGGGCTTCAGATCGGCCTAGCTCCAACTATTGCAGCCATTTGGGGAGTGAATCAGCAGATGGAAGACTTTTCTCTCTGTCTCTTCTCTGTAACTCTAACTCTCAAATAGACAAATAAAAATATTTCAAAAGTGTATAAAGTGGGAAAGACCCTCCTGCTCCCCCTTTTCTATAGCCTGGACACTCCCCTAATCCTAACCCTACCTAGGAAACCACTTCTCTGGCAGGCAGTATCTTTATGGAAGCCAAACCCTCCCACTGTCTCCTTTACTTGTCACAAGTAAATAAAGCTTTATAAAACTTTCCACTGGGGAACTCCCTCTTGGGTATAATTATTTGGTGACCCAGGCAAACCAATACCTTGTGTCCACCAACAATTTCTATCCCTGTCCCTTAGCCTTTTCCTTGCAGTCTTGTTTTAAAATAATGTTCATACTTATTTTATTTTTGAGAATCAGAGAGCCAGTTCCACACAGACACACATTTCTCATTTACTGGTTCATTCTCCAAAGGTCCACAACAGCCAGGGATAGGCCATGCTGAAACCAAGAGCTTAGAACTCAAACAGGGTCTCCCAAGTGGGTGACAGATACCCAAGTATTTCAGCCATCAACTACTACCTCTCGGGATGAGCAATAGCAGGAAACTGGAATTGGGAGCAGCTCTCAGATTCTAATCAGGGCATGCTGATATGGGATGTGAGTGTCCCAAGCAACATCTTAACCACTAGGCAAAATGCCCATCCCATTTTGTTTTCATGCAGTCTTTGCCTTTCTCTCATAGAATTTTATAATTATTGAAATACTTGATAAGTTTTCTTGGACTTATCTAGACAAAGTCTGTTATGTTCTATGACTTGTGCACATGTCCTTATGTTATAATTTACTACACTGTTTTGTTACCCCTTTCTGGTATTTTCTAGATTATGAGCTACTGGAAAACACATAACCCATGATTTGCTAGATCCCCAGAATCCCACACACAGTGAAAGTCTGTTAAACACATTTAATTAATATTTGCCACAAAAACATTCTGGCCCCAGATTTTGCTCAATTTTTCAGTTTGTAAATGATATATTAACTCATGATTAAACAATAATGTACTTGATTATTTTAAAATGGAACACTTTAAAAATGAAGAGACACAATGAAATTATCTTGTTCTTAATGAACTGTACCAGTAGAAAATAAAAATCTAGTTCTTTTGGAATCACATAATGTTTCCTATTAAAATAAAAACAATGTTTCCAATGAGACATGACAAAGCCACATACACAACAGTCAGTGATTTGAAGGTCACACCACACCTGAAAAATGACTAGTAACAATTTATTTTTGGATAATTCCTGCATTTTACTAATGCCAAGCCAAGCATTCATCTTGTCTCCTCAATGAAGTTACTCAACAGTAAGTTGTCTGATTTCTTAGCCTCCCAATCTTTCCAATACCCTTCCTAGAATTTGTTGTTGTTTTCCAAGAACCTCCTAAGACTCACTTGATGAAGTCCAAAGCTATCCAAAGTCCTTCCACACATTCTTATACTAAGATTCTCCGAAGACTGCTCCCTAGGCTGTAGAACCCCTTGCTTAAGCAAGCTGTATAAATTCAGCTTTGACTACAGGTATGTTCCTGGTCACCTGGTGAGCTTTGGCATTGGGTAGACCATTAAATACATATAGACTTGGATGCAGTTTTCACTAAGAGCACCCACCAATACATCAGATATACAATAAATGGAAATTGATAAATTCAGAGAATTCCATGCATTAATCCTGGGAACCATATTAAAATGTTTAAATCTTTACCATGAATTGGGAAGTAAAAGAGCTGTTTTTGAGATAAAAATAGTTCAATGTCATATTTATTTTGTCGGAGTGCACCAAGACAATATCACTCTTCTGTTTAGAGGGTAACTGGACATGTTGAGCTCTAGTTTTTAGAGGAAACCAGGGATGGAGTCAAGTAGTTTGAAATATTAATGTTTGCTCTTTATTTAACAATGTGTAAAGTTATCATCTTTATAAGATACTTGATACAACAGTTTCAATTAATCCTTAAAACAGTCATGTAATATAACAGCTATAATTTTCATCTGATAAATGAGATCTCTGAGTTCTAGAGATATTAATTAACACATTCAAGGTCATAAACTAATGGTGAATCCATATATGAATACCAAGTAGGCTGAGTCAATAGATTCTTTTCTGCCTTCTAATTAAACTATCAGATTAAACATTTGATAAGAATATTGACAGAAAATGGAGGATACAAGGATACTGACAAAGGTCAATGTTTTCTTTTAATTTTGAACATTTGTACCTATAATTTATCTAGGTGAACTGAGCAATATTGAATATTCTAACATCATGCACTTAGATTGTACTGTAATGTGTCCCTGTTACCTTCAGATATGGCAGGTAGAAGAAAAACACATTTTGTCTTAGGTGTCCTTTCAGATAGGAGCACCAATAGTAAAGACATCAAGCTAACTTTATAGAAATTGCTTGTCAGTGAAAACCTTAGAAAATATCTTTGCAATGTGACATTTTAATGCAATGTAATGCCCTTGGCTTCTCATTGATTAAAAAAAAAAACAGAACCTCAAGGGAAATGCTTCAGCTCAGTGAGCCTAAGCAATGTGCATGGCCAGATATCTACACTACTAAAATAAAACTTGAAATGAGTGTGTTTGGTAGCAGTAGACAGAGCTCTGGAAAAGCTGAATGCTAAACCAGAGAACCAAGTCAAACATCTCAACTGAATATCAGTAATCTGGTATCAGAACTCTAAAATTCTCTGTCAAGGACACATAGAATACAAAAGAAAAGATCTGCTTTAATGTAATTTTATAAATCAATGCAAAAAATTATTCATAATGTGTGTGCATACTTGTGCACAACATACAGCCAGCAAGAGATGATAGATGTAGAAACAGAGATTCTTGTCAATCTAGTTAAATCTATGCGCTTCTCAGATTAGTGATTTAAATACCTAAAATATCAAAATACATGCAGTCACAAAGCAAACCACAATAAAATGTTACCAAAAATATCATATTATTCTCCATTTTTTCCTTTTGCCAATCAGAGTCACATGCTCTACTTCTTTTTTTCCTGCTTCCTTCCCCTCCACCTCTCTTTCTTCTAGCACCTTTCCTTTGTATACTATTTACCCTGCAGGAAAAGTTACATTTAAAGAAAATATTTTTGATTAATTAAAATTTCACTTAAAATTATATTCCTTTATGGTCTTATTAATGGATGAATTTTAGTCTCTCAAGAAAAGGAATTTGTGCTTTGACAACAAACCCTATTTCTATTAATGGATAGTAATTTCAGAATAAGACCTGTGTTCATTGCTTAGAGCAACCCGAAATTCATCTTCTTTTTTCAAACAGAAACAATTAGAAACCCACCAACTCTCCTCACCCTTAGATGGAATAAACATTCATAGATAACACCTAAAATCGGTAGTGGTTTTCTATTCTTGGACGTGGAGATTGCGCCTTCTAAAACAAAAGTAATGCTTTTGAATGAGAGTGATTTTTTAAATTTTTGCATAAGATGAATTCTGAGAAAATCAAGGGAAACATAAAGGTTATGTTAACATGAGTTTAAAAATACTTGAGAAATAAATGTGTGAAAAGAAATGTCCATTCATTAAAAGTAACTGCTTAGGCTTTTAATATATTATTTTCACAAAATATGAGTTTCAGCAATTTTAATACTAATCCCTAACCTCTTCTGCTGTCCCATACTCATTTAAAGAGCTGTCTCTTGTAAGACTCCATTGAAAATCAAACATAATGGAAAAGGGCCATTAAATAATTTTTAGAACACTAATAATGAAGTACTAAATGTACCTATTTTTCTGAAAATATTCACGCCTTTGTTCCAATAAGCATTTGCAGAAATGTGAATGAATATTAGGACTATTTAAAAGCAGCAGAAGAAATATACTAAAAGCCATTATTCTCTGGTCTGTCTCCATCTTAAGGACTGACTATTCACAGGTATTTAAAGTTTTTAAAGCTTTTCTTCAAATCTCATGAGTGTACCTTCTTGAGCTTTGATTTTGAATGTAAAGCACAGAATAGCATCTTTTGTGTATTTAAATACAGCCCAAGGAGCCCACCTTCTGATTCTAACTACCATGATGGTCTGGGCTTAGATAACTCTTCAACCTAATCTTTAGATGTACTTTAAAAAAAAAAAAAGAAGTAAAATCAATGAACACATTTTATAAATTCTAAAGATTCATATGTAGTTTCACTGTTTGAGAAGAGTAGAAAAAGGAATTTAACTAGTGGCTCTGTGATAAGATAAAATCATCCTTTCTAACATTCACTATGAAAAGTTCAATGGCAAATTGGGAGTTCAAACAAATCTGATTCTGCTTCCTTATTTTTCTCACTTAATGAAATGTGTGTAAAATGAGAAATGTACATGATGTACTATTTCAAATGTATAGTTTCAAGAAAATACAAGTGTTTCTAGAAATGACTTTTGAAGTGCTCTAGTATTATTATATCCAAAGATACTTACTTCTTTTTTGACTATAGTAAAAAAAAATGAATAGAAATAGGTATGAGAGAAGGAAATATAAATTACAGATGGTCAATCAGAAATAAAGTAACAAAAAAGTATAAAAAGATAGTGATATAATGGAGAGAGAAGTTGCAAGCAAGACCAAAAGAAAATAGAAAGTAACATCTTTTATCTTTGGCAACACAACAAACTAGATTTGTTGAAGAATTTCCTGGAATTACAAGACTGTAGAACAGGGAAAGAGTATATTATTCTAAGCTAGGGGAAAACAGTAAAAAATAAAAAAAAAAATTAAAAGTTGAGGAAGTACATCCTCAGGGGAAACTTAGAGCAAAAATTGCAGTGGATACTCTATATAGAAGGATGAAGGATGCTATGGATCTGTGGGAAAGACGCTGACGCGAAGCAATGAGTACAGAAAACACATAACCCCAGCAGCTGAGAGCTGAAGAAAGCACCTGTTCTAGAGAGCAAGGTAAGATCAGACTGTAATGCCCTGTGCCACTGGTGATGTAGCAGTAGGGACAGCCTAGAGGAAAAAAACTGTCTTTGAGTCCGGCCTAGAGCCCTGAGGGAACAAGTTTCTCTCTCTCAATGCCCCTGAACAACAGTGCCCAGCAACAGTCTGAGAGAGGGCAGGCGCCATTTTGGATATAAGTAGCAGTTGCAGTAGTTCTTGCATACACACGAGGCAATTAGTGGGGTAAGACGCCATCATGACAGCAGTAGCAGTGGTAGCTGCTTGGGTGCATGCACCAGCTACAGAGGCTCTTGTAAACACCTGGCAGCTGGCAGTGAGAAAGCACGATTGTGAAACAAGCAGGGGCTGCGGTCAGGGGCTCTTGTGCATGTGTGTGATCCAGGGAATTTACTAGAGGAAAAAAAAAATCCACATTCACCACTGACTTTGAATTCATCTGGGAGGATTGACAGGGACTGGGCACCCACATATGACTGGGAGGTACCCCCAGCTTCTCAACATATCTCACACTGCAGGGCTCAAACTGCCTAGGCTGACCACCCACAGGCACCTGGCTCTGGAAACGTCTCAACCTCTCCATGGATGGGAGAGGCCAGCAGAGTGGACTGGATCCTCTGAACTCCATGTGGGAAACCTGTCTGCAGACTGTGCGAACACTGTGACTGCAGGAGAAGGTGCAGAAAGTAGCTGGTCTCTGAGCAGTCACTGTGTGTGGCTTCACATGCTCAGAGCGCCCTCACTGCCTTGGATGGGTCATTGTAGCCAGATCTGGGCTCATACTGCAGAATGCTCAGATTATCTGTGTGCCTCAAGGGACAGCGCGGATGAGTTTTGCACTCAATGTGGGCTAACACCGGGACAACGGTCACTTTGAAAGCTAAGGGGTGAGGGGGATTATACCAACAGAAGTGATCATACCGTCATTTCTGCTAACAAGAGGAGATCTATGACACCCAACTTGGGTGTCACCCTGGATACTTGTCCCACACTACAGCATGGACCAGAGATTCCTGGGCATTACCAGGACATGCCTCTGGGTATTCACTGAAAGAGCAGACACTTCATTAAGCCACAAGTCAGAGTTCAAAGATAAAAGTAATCAGAGGAAATAAGCCAAGTAACTCCACAAATGCCTAAAAATAAACAGAAATTCAAGAAAAAAAGAATAAGGAAGACAACATGACCTCCCGCAAAGGAACAAAATAACACTTCAATATTAGAATGTGAAGATGAAGAGATTGTTGACATGCCTAAAAAAGAATTCAAAAAATTAATAATCAGATTACTCAGAAGATGAGAAGCAAATTCATGAGTTAAGGAAATGCACACATTACATGAATGAAAATTTTTCCTATTAAATTGAAATTTTGAAGAGAAATAAAAATGTATTAGAAATGAAGAGTTCAATATGCCAAATACAAAATATGCAAAATATGATGGAAAGACTTAACATCAGATGTTGTGAAACAGAAGAAAGAATATCTGAGAAAGAAGACAAATCTTTGGAAATTTTTCAGTCAGAACAAAAAAAAATAAGAAATTAGAAAAATTAAAAACAGTGTTGGAGATTCATGGGATAATGTCAAATGATGCAACATACGGATTTTAGGAGTTCCTGAAGGTGTGGAAAGATAAAATAGATTAGAAGGCCTATCCAGTGAAATAATCACAGAAAACTTCCTTAATTTGGAGAAAGCAAGGGACATCTAAGTACATAAAGCAGACAGAACTCCTCATAGACAGGACTAGGAAAGATATTCATTACAACACACTGTACTCTACCTTTCCACAGTAAAGCCGAAAGAAAAAACTCTAAAATGTGCATGACAGAAATGTTAGATTACTTTCAGAGGATCTCCAATTAGACTTACAGTTGACTTATCAAAAACCTCATAAGCCTAGAGAAAATGGGGAAGCACATCCAAGCTTTAAGAGAAAAACACTGTCAACCGAGAATCCTGTACCCTGCAAAGCTCTCATTTATGAATGAAGGTGAAATAAAAACTTTCCATAACAAACAGAAATTGAAACAGTTTTTCACCACTTGTCCAGCCTTACAAAATGTGCTTAAGGATGTGCTACACACTGAAACACAGAAAGATAGTCAGAATTGTGAAAGGATGTGAAGCAGAAAAAAAATCCCAATAAAAGTACAAAGGAAAATTAAAGCACACAATAGGAATATTTATGGGAAAATGGCATGGCACAGGTCCTTACTTATCACTAGTAACTTTTAATGTAAATGGCTTATACTCTACAATTAAAAGATACAGACTGGCTGAAAAGACTAAAAAACAAAACCCATCTATTTGCTCCCTACAAGAAACACATCTCACCAACAAAGATACACGCAGACTGAAAGTGAAAGGATGGAAAAAGATATTCCATGCTAACAACAACCAAAAAAAGAGCTGGTGTAGCCATTCTAATATCAGACAAAGTACAATTTAACACAAAAACTGTTAAAAGAGAGAAAGAAGGGCACTAGGTAATGATTAAGAGATTAATCCACCAGGAAGATGACTGTTATAAACATATATGCACTTAATTAAAGGGTGACTCTAAAGGGAGACATAGACTCTGATACAGTAGTAATTGGAGACTTCAACACCCCACTTTCATCAACAGACATATCAACCAGAGAGAAAATCAACAACCACCAACAAAACAGTAGAGCTAATCTACATTATGGACCAAATGGACCTAACTGATCTCTACAGAACTTTCCATCACAAAGTTACAGAATACATATTCTTTTCAACAGTTCTTAGAAAATTCTTTAGGATAGACCATTTGCTAGGCCATAAAGCAAGTCTCAGCAAATTCAGAAAAATCAAAATCATACCATGCCATTTTCTCTGATCACAAAGGAAATTAAGCTGAAAATCAACAACTCAAGAATCTCTAGAACATATGCAAAAACATGGAGATTAAACAACATGCTCCTGAATGAACAGTGGGTCATAAAAGAAATCAAAAGGGAAAACAAAAAATTTATGGAAATGAGTGAAGACAATACAACATATAAAAACTCACAGGATACATAAAACTCAGTGTTAAGATTTAAGTTTATAAGCAATTGTGCCTACATCAAGAAATTGGAAAGGGACCACATGAATGGCATATCAGTGCACATCAGAGACCTAGAAAAGCAACAACAAACCAAACCCAAAGTTAGTAGAAAGAAATATTTAAAGTTAGGAAATAAACAAAATTGAGACAACAACAGCAAAACACAAATACAAATGATCAGTGAAATGAAGAGCTGTTTTTTTTGAAAAGATAAATAAAATTCAGACACCACTGGCCCAAGTTGTAGTGGAATGAGAAGCCCATGCCAAGGTGGCCACTGGCAAGCGAGCATCAGTTACTCAGGAATGGCTTTGAAACCCACCTGGCAAAGGAGCCTGCCTGGCAACAGGCTGTGATTGGATGGCTTTGGAAACTGCCTGCCAACAGGCTGTGATTGGATGGATTTGAAACTGCCTGGCAACAGGCTGTGATTGGATGGATTTGAAACTGCCTGGCAACAAGCTGTGATTGGTTGGGGCATAGACTGCCCCTTGACCAGATTGGCTGGTCTTGGCTATATAAGCTGTTTTACCAACTGTAATAAACGAGTTTGTGGGCTGCTCGCCTCAAGCCTGCTTTCACCTGATTCCCGGGGTCTGTGGGTTGACTCCGCGCCTCTTGCCCCCACCATGCTGCTCCTCTCAGAAACGAATCCACTGCAACATTGTTGAGAAATCAACTGCAACATCAAGTTACCAGATAAAAAAGGGAAGAAGTCCCGAATCAATAAATCAGAGATAGATAAGAAAATTTACAATAGATACTGTAGAAATAAAAATAATCATAGAGAATTACCATAAAGAGCTGTATGTGAACAAACTAAAAAATCCCAAAGAAATTGACAGATCTTAGATACATACAATCTACCAAAATCCATTCAGGAAAGCATAGAAAGTGTAAATAGTGATGGACATTCAATTAGTAATAAAGACTTTCCCAACAAAGAAAATCCCAGGACAGGACAGCTTCACTGATTAATTCTACCAGACATTTAAAGAAGAATTAGTTCCAGTTCTCAAACTATTCAAAATAATTTAAAGGGAGGGAATCCTCCAAACTCCTTCTATGAAGCCAGCATCATTTAACACTTAAAACAGAAAAAACATACAATAGAGAAACAGATTTAGAGACCAATATCCCTGATGAATATAGATGTAAAAATCCTCAACAAAATACTAGCTGACTCCAACAACACATCAGAAAGATCATTCACTTGGACCAAGTGGGATTTATCCCTGGTATGCAGGGATGGTTTAACATGTGCAAATCAGTAAATGTGATACATCACATTAACAAACTGAGGAGCAAAAACCATATCATTATCTTAATAGATGCAGAGAAAGCATTTGATGAAATACAACATCCTTTCATGATGAAAATCTTAAGCAAACTGGATGTAGAAGGAACATTCCTCAACACAATCAAGGCAATTTATGATAAACCCATGGTCAGTCTCCTACTGAATGGGAAAAAGCTGGAAGCATTCCCCCTATGAACCAGAACCAGGCAAGAATACTCCGCCTCACCACTGGTATTTAATATAGTCTTGAACATTTTAGCCAGAGACATTAGACAAGAAAAAAAAATCACAAGTATAGAAATTGGAAAGTAAGAAGTCAAACTATTCCTCTTTGCAGATGGCATGATTTTATATATAAACAAACCAAAAGACTTCACTAAGAGACTACTAAAACTCATAAAAGAGCCTTTGATACACAGACAATGACATGGCTGAGAAAGAACTTCTAAAATCAATCCCACTGATAATAGCTACAAAAAGTTAAATACCTTGGAATGAACTAACCAAGGAGGTAAAAGATCTCTACAATGAAAATTATAACACATTAAATATAGAAACAGATGAAAACATAAAAAATGGAAAAAAAAATCTTCCAGGTTCATGGATTGAAATAATAGGAGGAGGAAGAGGAAAAGGGGTGGAATGTGGGCAGCAGGGAGAATAGGGTGGGCAGTCTCAGCATATTCCTGAATCTGTATATATGAAATACATGTAATTTATATACCTTCAATAAAATGTAAAAAAGAATTAACATAATTGAAATGCCCATAGTACCAAAAGCAATGAACAGATTCAATGGGATCCCAATAAAAATACCAAAGCTATTCTTCTCAGATATAAAATAAAATGATGGTAAAATTCAAATGAAAACACAAGAGACCCCAAATAGCTAAAGCAATCTTATACAACAAAAACATTGGTGGAGGCATCACAGAATCGGATTTCAAGACATACTACAGGACAGTTATAATCCAAACAACCATATGGATAAATGAGACAGAACAGAAACTCTAGAAATCTATCCATGCATCCACAACCAACATATCTTTGACAAAGGAGCTAAAATCAATCCCTGAAGCAAGGACAGTCTGTTTTCTGTTCAAGAAATGATACTGGGAAAACTGAATCTCCACATGCAGAAGTATGAAATGAGGCCCCTACCTTATGCCTTACACAAAAATCCACTCAAAATGGATCAAGGACCTAGATCTACAACCTGATACCATCAAATGATTAGAGAACACTGGGAAAACTCTTCAAGCATAGGCAAAGACTTCTTGGAACAGACCCCATAAGCAAACACAATCAAAGCCAAAATTGACAATGTATAATGAGCTCCACAATGTATAACGAGCTCAAGAAACTCAACAGCAACAAATAAATGATCCAATTAAGAAATGGGCAAAGGACTTGAACAGGCATTTTGAGGAAATCCAAATGGCCAACAGACACATGAAAAAATGCTCTGGATCATTAACCATCAGGGTAACACAAACCGAAACCACAATGAGGTTTCACCTCACCCCAATTAGAATGACTTTCACACAGAAATCAACAAACAATAAATGCTGGTTAGGGTGCGGGAAAAAAGCTACTTTAATCCACTGTTGGTCTGAATGTAAACTGGTGCAGCCATTGTGGAAGACAGTATGGAGTCACCTCAGTAATCTTAATATAGACATACTATATGACCCAGCCATCCCACTCCTGGAAATCTACCCTAATGAAATAAAATCAGTATATGAAAGAGTATCTATAACCCCATGTTTATTGTAGCTCAGTTCACAATAGCTAAGTATGGAATAAACCCAGATGTCCATCAACTGATGACTGGATAAAGTCATTATGGTATATATACACTATAACATACTACTCAGTGATCAAAAATATGAAATCCTTTCTTTTGCAACAAAATGGATACAACTGCTAACCATTATCCTTAGTGAAAAAAGTCAGTCCCCAAATGACAAATACTATTTTCTCTGATATGTGGTAAATAACAGAATACCTAGAAGGTAATGTATATGAGTGAAATTGACATTTCAAGATCTGGTGATTGTTTACAGCTCTTGTCTTGACTGTTGAGGAACAGTGTGTTTTTCTTCATACTATTGCTTTAACACTTTACTTAGTTTATGGTTAACCTTATGAATATAAAGTAAACTGAACATAGATCATTGTAAAAATGAAGAGTCAGAATAGGAAAGGCAGGACAAAGAAGGGTGGGAGCATTGAAAGGATGAAGCATAGGGTGGGAAGTATCACTATGTTCCTGATTCTATATACATGAAATACATGAAATTTGTATATCATTAAATATAATAAAAGTTCTTTGAAACATATAAATGAGGTTATAAGAAAATACCAAAAATTAATATAGAAATTAATGAGAAAAACTGTTAAGTGTAAACTTATTTAAAACTAACACAAAGCTGTCAGAAACCAACACTATTGGGTTTTAAGTCATCCAAGGTATAGTTCAAGGCCTTAGACTTATGTAACGTAAAGTTGGTTACGTTGTCAATTTGTCATGAAATGAGATTCAATTTTTACTTTTTAAAACACTCACTTATGTGAAGGTAAACTGTTTCTATAGGTTAAAAAAATACTATACATCCAAAGGTACTCTCAATACCATCCTATTTACTTCATTTCCATCCACTGTTGCCATTAGCAAACACAAGGGATTTACTCACTTTGTGTGTCACCAAATAATCAAGTAAATGACAAGTAAAGAACAGTCTCCTAGGAAGAGTCCCCTTTCTCAGTGTGTCTGTGCTTTTACAGCTAGTGAAGGGAGTACCCAGGATGTAAGACCCTTTCTGATTATAATGTACATATTTATACACTGTATGTTAAAAAATATGAATCAGACTGGTTTCTTGCAGCTTTCCTTGCTCAGTATGTCTGACCCCCTCTGAGTATATAGTTGCAAGACAAGCTTTCCTAGATCACCTGAAAAAACAAGTTCAAGAGAGTAAATTGTACCAGATTCTTTCTGTGTTTCAGTCTCTTTTGCCTAATTCCTACACTACTGACTATGCTTTTGGAACGTATTATCCTTAATTCATGCTTAACTTTTCTCATGTTTATTTCTGTAAAAATAAGCAAACCTTTATCACAACTTATTTTTGTCCACTCAACACAACATTCAGAAACTCATTCCACAGCAGTTCATAAAGATCTCTTCATTATTCTAATATCTGAATAACAATTTCTTGTGTAAGTCTACCAAAGTTTATTCAAATCGGGCTTTTAAAGATATTTATTTAGGTTGTTTTAAGAACTTTACTATTAAAAGTAATTCCATTATTAACCTCCAGTTTAAGTTATTTAGTATGTGTGGAGGTGTATCCTCAAGGTACATGGTACAGATGGCATTCATTGCTGGCTCAGTGGGAAATTCTTATGCTCTTTGGAAAACACTGGCACATTTTTTTTTTCCCAGAGGGTTTATGTATCAATCTGTAATGTGTGAGAACTATTTCTTCACAACTTCATCAATAGAGTATACTGCCTAGGTTTTCAATTCTTGCCAAACTATAGGTCCGAATGATATTTCAGTGTAGTTTTAGTTTATAATATTGAGTGGAGTCATAATTATTGCCTCTGTAAGCCATCTGACTATTTTATCTAAACTACTAGTTTCTCCTAGTTTACCATTTTTTTTATTTTGTGTATGGAGATTTATTTTTGTTCAATAAAAGGACATTTAAATAATCTTATATAATCAAATTTATAAAATTTTATCCTTACCATCCCTGAATTTTTATTCTTGTTTAGGCTTTCTCAAATCCAGGTTATAAATGAACTTAGTCATCTTTTCTCCCAGTCCTCACATTGTTTATTTTTTTACATTGAATTTCTGCAAAATCCAGACACAATTCTGCTGCTTGGTGAGAAGTAGCACCCAAGTTAATGCTTCATAAGTGATTATTTAGTTGGCCCATCATTATTTATTTTAAAAGAAAAAAACTACTTGTTTTGAGATAGGTATTAGAACTGAGACTCTCATAAAAATCACAGCTTCAAAGTGCAGCATTTTCAAAACCAGCCAGAATAGAAAAAAATATCCACTTGCAGTAAAAGCAAATCACCAGAAATCTTGCTTTTATTGGTCTAGGTTCTGGGAAAAACATTTTCTAGAACACAAGGTGAAATCCAACAGGTACAAAGAAATTCTTTCATACAGAAACCTTGAAATCAAGTGGGAAATCAGTAAAAAACATAATAACTAAAAACACTGTGTATGTGAAAACTTTTGCATTTACTTACAGTAACAAGAATTAAAACCAGGAAATGCTTAAAGCCAATCAATTATTTAAAAACTACATACCAAACAAGTGGTAATTAGCTAAATGAATTTGTGTAAGAAAAAAATTGTAAATCTAAATGCTTATATTAGAAAATAAAAAAGTCTGAAAATTAATCAGAAACCTCTAACATGGAAAGGAAGAGTAAAACAACATAATAAATCAAAAAGAACAGGAAGAAAGTAAATAAAAAGTGAAACAATAAAGAAACAGAATCATCACAAAATAATACAAATCCTAGTGTTGAATAAGAGGTAGAGGAATTGAACACTAATCCACTGGCAATACATAGGTAACTTCATCAAAACACTTTGGAGAGTGCTTTCTAGTATCTATCTATTTTTTCATTTAAAAATATAAAAACTCTTAAACATAGCAATCCCCAGTAATCATAGGCTTAGATATATAGCCTATTAAAATGTATGTGATAATGTTGATTCTAGCAATGTGTGGAACAGGGAAAAAATCACAAAAATATCCATTCCAACAAAAATTAATGAAAAATCAATGTACTAGATCCATATAATGAAACATTACACGTTACGAGTGAATCCTTCATAAAAAAGAAAAAACCTCAGGAGTTGGTGTTGCGATGCAGAGGATCAGGTTGTGACCCATATTCCATATCAGAGGGACAGTTTTAGCCCTGGCACCTCCCCTTCTGATCCAACTCCCTGCTCTTGCATTCTGGAAGGCAGTAGGTAATAGTTCAAGTGCTTGGATCCCTGGTACCCATATGGAAAACCCCAATAGAATTCTAGACTCCTGGCTTCAATCTGGCTCAACTCTGGCTGTTATGTGCATTAGAGGGTGTGAAACAGTATAGCTTTCTGTGTGTGTGTGTGTGTCTCTCTCTCTAGCTCTTTCAAATAGATGAAAAGAAATAAAAAATAAGCACGGGAATAATTCAATGAGAAATCAAGGTGCAGAAGAATGTAGAAGAAATCAAAGTGAATTCTAAAGTTTAAAATAAAGAAATTAAATATGAAAATATGGAATGTATATAATACCTAAATTTGGTTAATAGTTACCTCTGGGTGAAGAAGAATCAGAGAATTTTAAACCAGTATTCAAGGTTAATCAGCTATATCTGTAATGTTTTATTTCTTAAGAATAGTTATGAGTAACTGTAAATGAACTTTAAAAAAAGCATATTCTGCTTGAAATCCAGCACCCTCCTAATGCACCTGAGAACACAGCAGAAGATGGCCCAAGGACTTGGGCTCCTGACACCCACATGGGAGATCCAGAGGGAGTTCCAGGTTCCTGGCTTCAACCTAGCCCAGCCTTGGCCTTTGCGGCCATTTGGGGACTGAACCACCAAACTGCAGCGCTTGCTCTCGCTCTCGCTCTCTCTCTGTCTCTCTCTGTCACTCTACTTTTCAAAAATAAATCTTTAAATTTTTTTGAATCTGTGTATCAGCAGTCTTTTTTTATTTTTATTTTTTATTTTTTTTGACAGGCAGAGTGGACAGTGGGAGAGAGAGAGACAGAGAGAAAGGTCTTCCTTTGCCGTTGGTTCACCCTCCAATGGCCGCCGCGGCTGGCGCACCGCGCCGATCCGAAGCCAAGAGCCAGGTGCTTCTCCTGGTCTCCCATGCAGGTGCAGGGCCCAAGCACTTGGGCCATCCTCCACTGCACTCCCGGGCCATAGCAGAGAGCTGGCCTGGAAGAGGGGCAACCGGGACAGAATCTGGCGCCCCGACAGGGACTAGAACCCTGTGTGCCGGCGCTGCAAGGCAGAGGATTAGCCTGTTGAGCCACGGCACCGGCCTAAATCTGTGTATCAGCAGTCTTTAAAATGTTCATGGAAAATGCATATTATAAAAAAAAAAAAACCTAGGTATGGATTTCAAAGGTTTGTTTTTGCACCAAAGTACACTTCTGACTTCTGTTTTAATTCCATCTTCCACATTTTTTAAATTATCCTTACCGATTTATATTATATTGAGCCTATAGCTTACAATAATGCAATTAAAAATACTACAAAGCAATATACAGGATAAGTGGGAAAAGAACATAGATATAGAAACAACCGTTGGGTAGAATGAGTAGAAAGGAGATGCAGAAAGCATAAAGAAAAAATGAAGCAAACAGATATATTTACTTCTAAACTTATAAAAGTTTTACAGTTAGGCTAATCATCTTCCTGGTGCAGTTTACATCAGTAACCGATTACAGAAAAACAAAATAAAATTCCAAGAAGTTCTAAGGTTAGAAGATTCAAAACATGAAGAAAACATTTTTTTAAAAAGCAAGATAGTCTGACCAAACATGGTGAACGTGAAAGGCAGATCAATAAAAGAACAAGGGCCATATTGGCAGTTGTTGTCATAAATGCCAAGACACAGAATATTTAGAAAATAAAGTAAATTTGTGTGAAGCAAAACTCACAATTTTATACATACAATTCACCAAAAGAATCTATTCTACTCTGCCTTACCAGAGAAAGAAATGTTATTTCCAATTCTAATTGTTTATTTCTAACAGGAGTTCCCCTCTAAATGAGTCCTTGAGGTTTTTAAGAAGAAAAGGAAAAGCAAGACATCTCTTGAGTTTTCTGTTTAGACTCAGACCTGTATTTTAAATAATCTAGACAGTATGATTCTATTAGGATGTAGCTGAGATAACTACATTTCAAGACCAGAATGACATATTCAAAAAATCTCTGGCTCTGAATGGACATTAGGCTCCCATAGATTCAATGCCACAAAAAAAAAAAAAAAAAAAAAAAACAAACTGTTAAGGTCACCCAGATTCTATTCATTCTCCCCATCCCACAGCCAGAAGAGAACCTGATGGGCTTTTCCCAGATGTATCATCATCTCCTCATGAAAATTTAACAATTTCTGCAATTCTGTATGAATAGCTTGATGGATATTGCTTTGGGTATTTACATTTTAAATAAGAAAAATAATGTAAAGAGAGCTATTTTCAATAATTTTTATCTGGGATTCTTATCTCCCTCACCACTTACCTGCAGTGAAAATATCCATTCAGAACTAAAGGTATATGAATAGAAACCTAGACAGAATATTTCCTCAGGCCATTACCAAAAAATTTTGTTGCTTGTACAACCCATGATACATGAGTTTCCACAATTTTTGGCAATGAATCATCCCTAAATTGTTTCCCAGAAACGTAATAAATAATTGCTTAGAGCTTCACTTATTTTGCATTTAACTGTAGTAATATATGAGTAAGTTCCACTGCATTTATTGTACATGTAAGCAAAAATGTTCAGAATAAGAGTTTTAAAATAAAAACAAAATATGGATAGGTGGTTATTTTAAACTCTCTAAAATACTGAATAACAGTATATTTATTGCTAGAAACAAAGGCATGTGTATATTTCATCAAAGCTTTATCTTCTGCTTCCAAATATATCTATCATTTAAACAGCACCACACTGACTCCATAATGAACCCAATACTAGGCTATTCCGCACCTGACTTCATGTCTGCACAGTGATGAGCCTGGCAGATTCAGCTGAAGACAAGAAGCCAACAGCTCTTACTATCCCGAGACACAGTGGACACATGGGAAAGAGAAGCAGCTAAAAGTACTTCCTGGCATTCCTTAGAAAATTTAAAACCATTTTTCATCTATAATCAGAGGAAAACCTTGGGATCTAAGTGGTATCAAATGTTGTAGACATGGAAGGATATAATAATGCAAGTTACTACTTACATAAGCAGCATGCAAAATGGACAACGCTTCTGAGGAGGGTAGGCAATCGTTACCGTCCCTGGTTAAGGATGAAGTTTCAGAGACAACGCGATAAAGTAACTCCCTTACCATTACACTCCGTCCACGCTGGGCGCTGCCTTCCCAATGGACGGCCGCCTAACCCTGAAGACTGGCACAACCCAGCCGACGACGCACAAAGCAAACCTCTCCACAGAGGCGCTGAGAAGATGGCCTTTCCCCTTCGGCCCTCCCCCCTTTTGATGCGCACAACGAACACAGGAATTTCCAGTCCAGGTTCTCGCCTCCCCCAAAGGCAGAAACGCCGAGCGGACGCTGAGGGAAAGAACAAACAGGCACGCGCACGCACGGAGCCCTACCCACCGTCAGGGGCCGCACGGTGGTCCACACACGCAAACGGTACCTCTGAGCACGGCAGGGAGGACGTCCAGCCCGCGGAAGCAAGAGAGAGAACCAGAGCGGTACAGCCGAGCGCCTCTGCACCGCAAAGACCTCTCGCCTGCCTTGGCCTCTTTCTCTGAGGAAGCGGGTGGTACCCCAACAGGATAGACAACGGGTTGGGGTGTGAGCATGCGCCGTGGCCCCGGATGTGGCAGCGGCATCCTGGGAAGGTGGGCATACCAAGCGCACAGTTAAAGACAAAGTATTACTTTGCAGCAGTACAAGAGTGCCAGCCCTCCTGAAACCCTTAACTAGTTAACTCCGTAACTTTCTTCATTTAGTTAAACTGTTGAGGTTCTAGACACAAAGGAAAGGGAACTGCATCAACTTTCTCCAATAGGTATTCCTATCTGGGGACCCACAGAGGAGCTTCAGGGAACCTCTCTGGCTCTTGGAACTGCTAGCCCAATTTATTATTCTTGGCTTTCTGAGAAATACTTAACTTTGTTTTTCTTTTAAAGATTTATTCATTTACTTCAAAGTCAGTTACACAGAGAGTGAAGAAGAGAAAGAGAGAGAGAGAGAGAGAGAGAGGTCTTCCATCCGCTGGTTCACTCCCCAGTTGGCTGCAATGACCGGAGCTGTGCAGATCCGAAGCCAGGAGCCAGGAGCTTCTTCCTGGTCTCCCTCACAGGTACAGGGTCCCAAGGACTTGGGCCATCTTCTACTACTGCTTTCCCAGGCCATAGCAGAGAGCTGGATCAGAAGTGGAGCAGCCGGGTCTCAAACCGGTGACCATATGGGACTTGCTGTGCCGGCTTTACCTGCCATGCAACAGCACTGGCCTCCGAAATACGTTACTTTCAACCCCAGATTCTTCACTTGATCTTATCCAGAAGGCAGGGAAGCAATCCCCTCAGATTCTTTAAATGATGTATGACATGCTTCCTACTTGACATTTTAATAATTGCTAATTTAGTTCATCATAATGGAAAGCTAAGATTGAAAGGAACGGTTGAAAGCTGTTAGCTGACGCTAGTGGTCCATGTGCTTGGAATGTCACCAAATCAGCCTCATGTCGGAGTTACTCAAAGGAAAGTTTTTCCCCCATATTTTAAAAGTTGTTTATTACTTTTATTTACTTAAAAGGCAGAGAGACAGAGAAAGGTTTACAGACAAGGGAGAGTTCCTATCCAATGGCTCATTCCCCCACAGGAAAGGTGTAGTTACTGAAAAGAAGCTGGCTCCCTGAGAAGCAGTTTGCTGGGACTCTTTATACCAAGAGTTAAGCCAGTGGACAGGATGTAGAAAAGGGGGAGCAGGGGTTGCCCTTCAGCTTGCAATGTACATTTTTATACGTAGCATCTTTTTTTTTTTTTTTTTTTTTTGACAGGCAGAGTGGACAGTGAGAGAGAGACAGAGAGAAAGGTCTTCCTTTTGCCGTTGGTTCACCCTCCAATGGCATCTTTTAAAGCCTGGTTTCTCGTAGCTTTACCCTTCTTTGTTTGTGAGAGTTCAGCTCCCTCTGAGGGCAGTGTTGCAAGATAAGCTTTCCTGGAACAACCTCTGAGAAACAAGCTCCCTAGAGAAAACAGTTTCAGATTCTATGCCTCTGTCTTCTAAAGTACCTTTGCTTTGCTTTGCTTTTCTCTTTTCTTCCTTTCTTATCCCCCCCCCCTTTTTTTTTAGTAGTGATGGTGCCAGGGAGCTGGAGCCTACAGTCTCGTTTCCATAGAAATGTCAAATATTTGGTCAATCCTATGTACATAACACACTAGGTATATTCCACAAATGTATCTTGGCACTAAACAAGAAATTGGATTATTTGGATTTGCAGTTGTGAAAACATTGCCCATAATCTCCACCACCAACCTCTTGACTCAGCTTCAGAAAATATAATGTGATTCAGAAAATGTCCCATAATTAGGAACCAACAATAACTACACTGTGGCCCTTATACTGCAGTGCAACAGGAGAGCAGATGACCTAACAAGGATTTAGAGTAATTGTCGTAAGATGGGGATGTAGGTGTGACAGAGCAGCTTGCTGTGTGCTTTCCAGAGCTGACTTCACAGCATTCTTACTCAGCTAAGACGTTCAAGGACTTACTCTAGTCATTGCTACATTCTGATTTCCACAGTGGTGCCTGCCCGACTGTGTCACAGTGTATGGTTAAGAATGTTCTCTGTGGCCGGCACCGCGGCTTACTAGGCTAATCCTCTGCCTTGCGGCGCCGGCACACCGGGTTCTAGTCCTGGTCGGGGTGCCGGATTCTGTCCCGGTTGCCCTTCTTCCAGGCCAGCTCTCTGCTATGGCCCGGGAGTGCAGTGGAGGATGGCCCAAGTGCTTGGGCCCTGCACCCCATGGGAGACCAGGAGAAGCACCTGGCTCCTGGCTTCGGATCAGCGTGGTGCGCCGGCCGCAGCGCGCCAGCCGTGGCAGCCATTGGAGGGTGAACCAATGGCAAAAAGAGGACCTTTCTCTCTGTCTCTCTCTCTCACTGTCCACTCTGCCTGTCAAAAAAATAAAGAAATAAATAAAAAAGAAAAATAAAAATAGAAAAAGAATGTTCTCTGTAAGATGTGAAACACAGATATTCTTAGGAACTGGTAGTCAGCTTTTGGGTAAATTTTAATCCCTGGCTACAGATTATATTGGCCAAAAATGTGTAAGGTAAATTGAGAGTTTTTCAATCAAGTGATTATTGGCTCTTGGTCAAAGATAACTGGTTCAATAACTGTATTTAGTGTTTCTACAATGACAGAATTAATTTAAGGATAAAACAGTATTAGCCCTGCAAAGTAGCAGTTGGAATAAAAATTCAAGGACTTTATTTGAAGATCTAAAGTAGACAAACTCAAACAGTGTACAACTCTAAAGAGAAGAGAAATATACAACTGCAGATGTTAAGGTCAGTACTGAAGATCTATGAAAATGTTTGAAAATGGATTGGATTCAAAATATAAAAAGTACAATCCTCCAATGAACAAAATCCTTATTTAAATGTCCTCTGAAATTACAATTATAGCAATTTTCTCAATGTGTATCACAATACATATAATATTATTATATGATAATTAAATTGGATATCCCCACATAGCAGGATTTTTTTAAGATTTATTTGAAAGGCAGATTTAGAGCTGGAAAGAAAGAAAGAAAGAGGTCTTTCATCTATTTGTTCACTCCTAAAATGTGCAAAACAGACCCAAAGATAGGCCTGGCCAAAGCCAGGAACCTGGAATTCCATCTGGGTCTCCCACATGGTTTGCAAGGGTCTAAGAATTTGGACCATCTTCCACTGCTTTCTCAGATGCATTGGCAAGGAGCTTGATATAAAGTAGAGCATCCAGGACTCAAACCAGCACTCATATGGAAGGTGGTTTAACCCTCTTTCTCACAACACAGACCCAGGCATTTCTAAACACAATGTTGAGCACTGGCAAACCAGAGCCAACCATATGTAATTTTTTTTAGGGACAATTTTAAAAAATGTGTTTCAATATTTTATACTGCAAAATATTTGCATTATGGTTGGTGTGGTAACACTTGAATGTGTTTGACATTTGAGTTAGGGCCTCCAAACAAGAATTTCAAAATAGTAAATATTTTTTGTGGCACTTAGTGGTAGCTCTAATTGCTCAGGCAGCAAGGTTGGAAATAAAATTAGCCCTTGTGGTTGAAAGGCAGAAAAATTAATTCAGGAACTGATTAGCTGGGAAAATCTAGCCAGACTTAAAACTTTAAGTCCTGCTGCCAAAGAAAGGCAGATGTCACAGGGGAGTCACAGTGGGTGACAGAACCAGAGGATGAAGCTGATGGGCACCTCATGGAGCATCTGGGTCTGCGTGGGCAGAACAGACCCCATTCTCAGAAAAGAAGTGTACCTCAGTCCCAGGAAAATAAATCAACTGCAAGGCAGGCCTCCAGCAGCCTCATCGATTAGAGATCTTCAAGAGCCCTGAGTTAAGACTGCCCATCAACGGCTATGCTCAATCAATACCTTGCTTACGTATGTAAACGAACTGCAAAAATCACCAAACATTTAAGGAAAATCACTGTCAAGAAAGAATGCAAAATGAGAAGTGACTCCAAGAAACAGCTACATAAGGAATGAAAAGTTTCTGAGAAAAAATAAATGTATAATTTACATCCTTAAACGGTTTCAAGAAGTTAGCAAAGAAATAAACTTAGATGGTCCTGTTAATTTAAAAGCCAAAACCAAAAAGTCTCCAAATTCTTAGAAATTAAAAAAAAAAACATTGCTAAAACTTAAAGGAAATAGTCAAAAAGTAAGAGAGAGGAAGAGAAAAACTCAACAGAAGTGGACAATTGCCTGATAGCAAAAGATGGAATCAGTGTTTTTTCCAGCTCCAGGCTTTAGTGCAGCCCCTCTTGGCTGCTGCACCCTCTCTCCCTCTCAAATAAATAAATAAAATTTTTTTTTAAAATGGGCAAATAATACTGAGAGTGATGCACAAACATTGTTAAACATTGAATTTCTATTTAAATATTCACACAACAGAACTGTATAATGTGATAAAATGAATATTAAGAGGTCTGTGGGTCGGCGCCGCAGCTCAATAGGCTAATCCTCTGCCTGTGGCACCAGCACCCTGGGTTCTAGTCCCTGGTGGGGCGCCGGATTCTGTCCCGGTTGCTCCTCCTCCAGTCCAGCTCTCTGCTGTGGCCTGGGAAGGCAGTGGAGGATGGCGCAAGTGCTTGGGCCCTGCACCCGCATGGGAGACCAGGAGGAAGCACCTGGCTCCTGGCTTTCACAGCGCGCCAGCTGTAGCGGCCATTTTGGGGGTGAACCAACGGAAAATGTAAGACTTTCTCTCTGCCTCTCTCACTGTCTAACTTTGCCTGTTCAAAAAAATAAAAAATAAAAAAATAAAAGTATAGATTATTTATGATTTAATTGGGAAATTGATTACCATTTAAAGAGGCTCTAAAGATTTAGAGTAGATGGGGCTGGAACTATGGTGTAGTGTGTAAAAGCCACCGCCTGCAGTGCTAGCATCTCATTTGGGTGCTGGTTCATGTCCTGACTACTCCACTTCTGACACAGCTCCCTGTTAATGTGCCTGTGAAAGCAGTGGAAGATGGTCCAAGTTCTTGAGCCCCTGCACCCACATGGGAGACCCAAATGAATCTCCTGGCTCCCGGCTTTGGATCAGACCAGCTCCAGCTGTTGTGGCCATTTGTAGAGTGAGCCAGCAGATGGAAGACCTCTCTATTTCTCTCTGCCTCTACCTCTGCCTTTCTGTAACTCTGCTTTTCAAATAAATAAACAAATCTTCAAGAAAAAAATATTTAGAGTGGGTTAGAGACAGAAGAGAGAATTCCCATACCTTGTATATATCTTTATTGTTTGAGTTATTTATAATGAATATGTGAGCATATGACTTTTTAAAATTAAATATGGCTGTGGCCACATAGGATGGGTATTTCACATTTACTATTTACATAAGCAAATAATTTATAGAGTAGGATACTCAAGAATTACTTCTTTGCCAAGTACAAGATTTAGTTTAAAGCAAAGCACTTTAGTGTTAAGCATTAAACATGACTCCAGCTGATGAATTTTACAGCAGCACTTTACCAAGTTATTATGGCTCGAATTAGCATATAAATATCGATAATAGATTTCAAACATGTACATTGCACTGTGATTTTCATTTTCCTATGAATAGAATGCATCATACAATGACACTTTTCTATCATTAATACCAAGGCAACTTGAAGGAAAATAAGCATTTTACATCTTTCATCAGATTTTCTCCTTTCTGTCAACCATTCCTAGGGGATTCATGGATTAATGCCATTCACTCCCAGTGTTATAGTTTTTCAGTGTGGTGTTTGGTGACTCTTAGTCCCACTCTTTTCAATCCATGCAGTCCGGCACCTTTGCACCCATGTGCTTCAGCTAGGAAAGTTGGGCTGTGAACACTCATCTTTCCGTGAACACAAACAATCACTGTTTGTTTCCATGAACAATTCTTTAATACAGAAACCTTCTGGCTTCTAGTTCTTGGTTCCATTTTTGCTTTTACTGCCCAGGTTTGTTCTTTCAGCCTGGACTTACTTTTAGTTTCAGACATTTGGACCACAATGCCAAAGTTCAGAAGAAACATCCCAGGGCTTCATCTGCATGCTGGCACCTTGCTGTGCACACATTCCTATTTAAAGGGCATATTTTTCCATTATAACACTGTCTCAGAACATAGGATTGTCATCCCTTTGGATGATAATTAAAAGAATCAGGAAGAGTTTCTCATATTGCTATGAATGTCCTTATGAAGAACATGGACAAACCAAAATAAATTTAATGATAAACCTGTTTAAAGTTTTGGCACTTGTTACTTCTTGCAGGATCTCATGATTGACAATTTATTCTAGAAAATAATTCTATCAATTTCTCTAGGAAAGTGCTTCTCCACCAGAAACAATCTTTCCCCCAGGGTATGTTTGGCAATGTTGGGAGATATTTTTGGTTGTCACAACTGGGAGATGCCACTGGCATTTCGTGGGTAGGGGCCAGAGATGGCTGTAAACATTCTGCAAGACAGAACAGCTCCTCCACCCACAAGACTTACCCAGCCCAAACTGTTTACAGAGCCGAGATGGAGAAATCTTAAATTAGAACCTATGCTTGGCTGATAGTTCCATGATGATGGAAAAGAAAATACCTCAAATTTTCCCTTTCTTCCTGTCACTTCAATGTCTCTTTGACTTTAGGCCTGGCCATCTGACTTTCACCACTGAAATACAAGAGAGTGAGAAAATGCAAAGGCAAGAACATTTCAGTACTGGCACGTAACTCTTCATCCTCTCATTTTTCCCTCCATCATACTCTAAAAGCTTCTGTTGCAAAAATTGTGGAGACTTTTTCAGTCCACTCAGGTTCACAAGAGAAATTTCACTAACTCTTCAGATTGGCCAGTTGATGCTTTGGGAGTTGTTTCTGAAACATAACTGCCTTACACTGACATACATCTTTACATTCTAAATGCTAGGAAAAGTATAGGCATCTAATAAAAATGCATTGAATCTGCAGGGCAAAAACCCTTCCTCTTTTTCTACATGCTTATATCAATTCTGGCTGAATTTAAATGGCATAATTGAAATAGTTTCCAAAAATATTTTGGCAATAGCCACACTTCACACTTAAATATTATTATAAAATGAGGAGCATAAGAACAAAGGGTAACATAAAAAACACTAGTATATACTACTCCTTCGCATTTAAGATAGATTAACATTTTGTTATATATTTTACAGGCATTATTGTCTTAAGAAATAACACATGACAGATAAAACTGAAGTCCATTTTCTTCTGTTAATTTTTGAGTATGCTGTGAAGTTGACAATTCAACTTAAATGACAAAAGCTTTAAAAATTAATGTATTTATTGAAAACAAGTCATGGAGAAGAAGATGAAAAATAAAAACCTATAATTCTAATATGAAGAATAGGGAAGGAAGTGATAAAATTATAAAACAATATGATAAAAATAAAATCACATCTGGTTGTGATTACATTTAGATATACTAAAGTATTATTATTTTCATAATGAAACAGCTGTCTTCATTTAGGAGAAAGCATTTTTTTAAGCCTAGCTAATACTTTGTTCTGTACATATATTCTTTTAATTAAAATTATTTTAATTTTAATTGAAAAGTAGAGATACACACACACATATACATATGCAGAGATAGAGAAAGGGAGAAAGAGAAAGATATCTTCTATCCGCTGGTTCACTTCCCAAATGCCTGCAACAACCAGGGCTAAGCCAAAAAGAAGCCAGGAACCAAGAACCCAATCCAGGTCTCTCACGTGGGTGGCAGAACTATTTATCTCTTGCTGCTGCCTAGGCTGTGCACTAACAGGAAGCTAGAATGAGAAGTGGAGCTGGAACTCAAACTCAGGCACTCCGATATAGGATAAAGATATCTCGAAAGCCATTTAACACCAGACCAAAACCTCCTTCTGAATACATTTTTAAAAATAGAATTTTGCTTTATATTAGCATTGCTATAACAAGTATTCTTTTGGTCAATAAATGTCATATTTCTCTGTCAACCTCTTCTATGTTACTCTTTATCTGGATTTTTGTAAAGAAATAAAAAACTATGATATTTCTTGTTGCTTCCTATTCTGCTAATAATCTTTGCCTTGTAAGTAGAAAATTAATTTATGCTTATTCAGATTAATTTGGATTGATTTTTATCATATTGTTTTATAATTTTATCACTTCCTTCCCTATTCTTCATATCAGAATTATAGGTTTTTATTTTTCATCTTCTTCTCCATGACTTGTTTTCAATAAGTACATTAATTTTTTAAAGCTTTTGTCATTTAAGTTGAATTGTCAAGTTAATTGGTAACAAAGCCTAAAAATAGACATTCTCCTAACATCTTTATTTTTATAGTTATCTGTATTTTCGTGCCTTTGTTCTCAACATCCTGCTCAAATTGATGGCTTCTTATTTTAAATTATCTCAGCTTACTTGGATGTATTAATATGTTCACACATGTATTTGATCTGGATTACTCTTTGCATACAACTTATTCTTTTACAGATTCAATTTATTCCTTGCTGGCCTATAACTTTGATATTTCTCAGAGCAAAGTTCTATAAATAGAAACCTCAGTTGTTATGTTACCTCATTTCAAGCACTATTTAATACTATTTAGTTGGGTATAAAATTCTACAATATTTCTCATTAGACTATGAGGATACCATTTCTTCATCTTATAGATTGTTAAGTATTAAATTGTCAGTTAAACTAATTTTTATTTGTAAGTAAACTATCTTTTTTACTGGGTGCTTTTAAAATATTCTCATTAATTTTTAAAGATGTTTACAGTATCAATTACTCAGAAATAAGTGTGATGCTTCTACGTGATTTATGGATGATTTTCTTCAGAAAATACTGGAAAATTGTGATTTCATTTTATCTTTATTAGATTTCGTTTAGTCTATTTCAGTTTGGATACTCTATCAACATATAGATTGTACACTGTCATCCTGGATTCCATTTTATATTTCCCCTTTATATTTGTATTGTTTTTATATGTTTTTCAATTTGCTTGATGATTTTATCTTTATTATTATTTATAAAGATTTATTTATTTATATGACAGGGAGCGTGACGGGGAGAGGGAGGAAGAGACAGAGAGGGATCTCTCATCCACAGGTTCACTCCCCAAATGGACACAGTAGCTTAGGTGGACTAGGCTGAAGCAAGGATCCAGGAACTCCATCCAGGTTTCCCACATGGGTGGCAGGGGCCTAACTAACTGGGACGTCTATTGTTGCATCCCCACACACATTATCAGGGAGCTGGACAAGAAGTGGGATACCTGGGACTTGAACCAGTGCTCTGATATCAGATGTCAACATTGTAAGCAATGGCTTAACCTACTGTACCATAATGCTAGCCCTTTCATGTTCTCATAAACCAACTCATCCTTTAAAGTTGTCAAAAATGCTCTTTACCCACATGTTAAATATATCTTCTGTAATATTCTTGCTTATATGATATTTGATTAGTTTCCAATTCTCTGATTTTTTCTTTTCATCTTATTATATATTCTGATTCTTCTATATAATGTTCACAATTTTTAGAAATTAATATTTAGATCATCTTTGATAGTATATTGTTATATCCATTTATTAAGCATGAATTCTCCTGTTGTATATGCCTTTTCTCCTTCATTATAACCTATTAACATTTTTGACATCAAATAAAATTTTGATATCGAATAAAACTTACCTTTTAGTTCAATTTTTCCATGTATTTTTAAATACCACAGTATATACAAAATAGATATTGATTGCCCTAATTCTAAAGGAAATTATTAATTTGTATATTCATTACATTAGACAAACGGTTTCTCAAGTGTCTATACCAACATGTTGGGCACCAGGAGCGTCTCCCAAAGTTCTACTTAAACATTTTAGAGACTATAAGTTTATGCTTATATGTATGCCTTTTATGTAGGACTGCTATCTCTGTTTGTACTCTGGGAAATAGGAAAAACATAAAGATATGAGGTCCTTATTGGAAAATTATTTAGAATTTCAAGAGACAGAAGAGCATTAAACTGAACCCAAGACTTCTCTGAGTTTGGAGCACTGTGTGGCTGCACAAGTCACACATCCATGAAGCCGATTTTGCATCTATAAATGTATTTAAAAGATTCAGTGAAACTAATTCCATCCTTTATCCAACAAACTTTTATTAATTTTGTGTCCCAATTACAGAGACTGAAAAATGAACAAAATAATAAAACATTTTGTAATAAAATTTCTGCATAAATATTTTTGTATAACTAAATAAACTTAGCAACACTATTAAAAAACACATAGCATTTCAAAAATCCAAAACAAATATTCAGTTTCTCTAGGAAGAATCTTTTGTTAGCAGATGCATAGAAAAGTCTAGGTTCTGTTGTAACCATTCAATAATGTGTCGCGGAACACAAGATGAGGAATCCTGAAAGAAGTGTGGACTTACAGGGTTATGAATGGAGTTCTGAACATAGCAAGAGTGACAGCCTGCAGAGTCTCTGCTGAAAAGAGACGCAGCAGAGGACCTGCTGCAGGCATGGAGAGCAAGTACACTGACAGAAGCTCTTTTTTCATTTTTTTCTTTTTTGTTGTTGTCATTTCTTTTCCTTTTTTTTTTTTTCAGTTGAATCACATGGGAACACAAGATGGAGATAGTTCTGTGCCCTAGCAGTTTCATCAGTAAGAACAGCTGGAACCTAAATATAGATAAGGCTCTAAACACAGCAGTTAGCATGATTAAGATGCACAACATGGGAAGCAGCTTGATGTTGATGCTCCAAACCTCCAGGCTTTGGGAGAAGTCAGGGTCAGCAAGCAGAAATGTGAGAAACCTACAACAAAAATAGACTCCTACACTTTCTAAGGATAGAAACAAAGAAAAGTAACTCCAAATTAGAAAATCATTATTATCTTAGAGTCACAATATCTTGGGTTCTAAGTTAAATAGAAATAACATTTTGAATCCTGCCGGGCTCCACCTCTAAGTATGCCCTTGATTAAGTTGCCTTAATTCTCTCAGCCTCAGTTCTCTTATAAAATTGATGTGATGACTGAATGGGATGATCTGAGTAAAGAGCTTTGTTCACTAATAATAATAGTTTGTTCATTAAAAGTATGCAGTGTAAATTGAAGCAGGGTCTGTTGGCAATCTCCAAAAAAACGGGGTTGCTAAAAATAATAAAGCTTGGCTTGGGAATGAGGGGAGATTTGTTCCATCCAAGCATTTCTCAAACTTGTCTAAACACTAGATTTTGAAGGCAAGGCTTAGAAAATACTGATGCCTTGTCCTACTCTCTTGGGTTGATTACTGACTGATGCCTTGTCCCACTCCAGGGTAGATTATTGATGCCTTGGTCCAATTCCTGCTGTTAACTTAATTAGTCTAGAGTGTGCACTTGGTTTGGTATATTTCAGAAGGCTCTCCAGCTCATTTTAACGTGCAGAAAAGTTTGGAATTTGCAGCTTTAACTTCATCTGTAAAGTGGTGATATGAATCTCACAGAGACTCTATTAGCCCAAACACCAGAACAGTGATAGATACAGAATATGGACTCTGTGTTTGGGTAATAACGATGGATTTGAAGAGAGAATGAACTGAGTGCGAAAACAACTTTAGTCACTGACTAGCTCTGCAATGCTGGACATATGTCACTTTTCTTACTTACAAACAATACATGTAGAATTATAAGCCTGAGAGGGTTATTATAAAAATTCAATGAGATAACCCTTATAAATACTAAACCCTTATATATACTAAAAGTTCAGAGTCTGACTCATGGCTAACCCACTAAAGAATGCTAGCTATTGTCATACTGTTAATTTAATATTTTATTTTTAATTCCAAGTATCTCACACATTATTCATTGAACTGATGTTTGTGCATGTCCATATTGATTCTTGACTTCAACATTAATTCTTGATAATAAAAAGATCAACCCTAATCTTTAACTTGGGGTTTCACCATGAACTTTCTTATTCTTGGCTATTCAAACTATCACATAAATTCAATAGCATCAAGAAATATTACACTACCCTATTATCCTCATTCAACATTTTGTACCCAAAATAAATATACCCCAAGAAAATCAGTAAAAATAATACATAATAAATTCCCAAGACTGACAGATAAACAGTATATACATTGGAGTAGCATACCATAAATCCTATCAAAAACCATTGGTCTAGAAAGAAATAATATTTGTCTTAAGAAAAATCACCAAATTGTACATTATCTTCTCTTACTTTTTTTTTTTAAGATTTTTATTTATTTATTTGAGAGACAGAGTTGCAGACAGTGAGAGGGAGAGACAGAGAGAAGGTTCCTTCCTCCGTTGGCTCACTCCCCAGATGGCCGCAACGGCCATGGCCGCCCCGATCCAAACCCAGGAGCCAGGTGCCTCCTTCTGGTCTCCCACATGGGTGCCGGGACCCGAGGACCTGGGCCATCCTCCACTGCCTTCTCAGGCCACAGCAGAGAGCTGGACTGGAAGAGGAGCAGCCGGGGCCAGAACCGGCGCCCATATGGGATGCCAGTGCCACAGGCAGCGGATCAACCAAGTGAGCCATGGCGCCGGCCCCCTTCTTTTACTCTTTTGTTTGCTTTTTTGTAATGTAGACTCTGGGAGGCAGCAATGATGGCTTAAGTGATTTGGTCCCTGCTGCCAATGTGGGAGACCTGGAATGAATTCCTGGCTCCTGGCTTAACCCCCAGCCAGGGATTGTTGCAGGCATTTGGAGGCAGAGTCGGTGGATAGGAGCTCTAGGTCTCTCTGCATCTGTTTTGCTTCTCAAATAAATAATAAAATAATTTAGAAAAAAAGAATGAAAAAGAAATAGCAAGCAGAAAGTAGGGAGAAATTGCAAGCATATTTAAAATTTGAAAAACTGCTCTGCAGAAACTGCACCTGTTCTTTCAAATATCATATGCAAAATGGTCACCAGGAAGACACCGGAGATCTTTTTCAGTTGAAGACACTGTAGTTTGCATCTATCTTTCTATCTATCTATTTATCTATCTATCATCTATTCATCTCTTCACCTATCTAATCATGGAAGGTAGATATGGATCATAATATGGGGATCATAAGAGGGGCAGAGGCCTAAAAGTGAAAATGAGGATTCTGAAAAAGACAAATAGGGGAAAAGTACACAGTTTTCTGTAATTGGCGCCGCGGCTCAGTAGGCTAATCCTCCGCCTTGCGGCGCCGGCACACCGGGTTCTAGTCCCGGTCGGGGCACCGATCCTGTCCCGGTTGCCCCTCTTCCAGGCCAGCTCTCTGCTGTGGCCAGGGAGTACAGTGGAGGATGGCCCAAGTGCTTGGGCCCTGCACCCCATGGGAGACCAGGAGAAGCACCTGGCTCCTGCCATCGGATCAGCGCAGTGCGCCGGCCGCAGCACGCCTACCGCGGCGGCCATTGGAGGGTGAACCAACAGCAAAGGAAGACCTTTCTCTCTGTCTCTCACTGTCCACTCTGCCTGTCAAAAAAATAAATAAATAAATAAAAAATAGCTTACGTTCCAGTTTGCTCTTTATTTTATTTTATTTTATATTTTTAACAGGCAGAGTGGACAGTGAGAGAGAGAGAGAGAGAGAGAGAGAAAGGTCTTCCTTTGCCGTTGGTTCACCCTCCAATGGCCGCCGTGGCCGGCATGCTGCAGCTGGCGCACCGTGCTGATTCGAAGGCAGGAGCCAGGTGCTTCTCCTGGTCTCCCATGGGGTGCAGGGCCCAAGCACTTGGGCCATCCTCCACTGCACTCCCGGACCACAGCAGAGAGCTGGCCCGGAAGAGGGGCAACTGGGACAGAATCAGGGGCCCCGACCGGGACTAGAACCCAGTGTGCCGGCGCCGCTAGACGGAGGATTAGCCCGTTGAGCCATAGCGCCGGCCTCCAGTTTGCTCTTTATAAGCCTTTCCCACCTCATTGATGTCTTTATTTTTATCTTCTCTACTCATGCCTGTTGAGGTCATAGAATCACAAACCTTGCAATGAGTAGGTCTGCAATGATGTAATAATGGTAGGCATACCACAAAGAGACTGTGGGGCTATAAAACAAAAGCAGAAACAGCAGCAGCAGAGTCACAATTGAGCCTGAGCAAAGATCACCTGGCCTCTCAGTATGCTGAGTGCTACCAATTAACTCTCTAGGGTCCATATGCTTTAAGCCCCCAAAACTAGGACTGAGTGAGCATACTCCTAATGTTATTATCATGCACATACTACTTTTATATTAACAATATAAAACCCAGCGGCATAGAACACTAAAAAGGATCACACTGAGAAGCTAAATCTAATTTTTCCTTTCAAATTAAGGTTTTACATCAAAACCCATCTTTGTTGAGATTAAAATGGAGTCATTGTGACAATGTTTCTTTCCTCTGCACATTTAGATAAATTACAAAGCTGATTCAGAATGAGGGCAAGTGGAGAGAATTTGATTGAAACAAACAAAAAGATAGTCTAAATATGGTTTGGAAGCAAAGAAACGTACTTCATATTAAACAGATGATTTCGTGAAACTTAATAGAAATTACATTATTCTATCATGGACTCTAATATACTGTAGGTCACTATATTAAGTATGTGAATATATTATATATGTAAGTCCTAGGTGCTATAAGTTACAACTTATCCTAGACAAAAAAGGAACAGTAGAATTTGGAAGAGTGGTCTGTATAGTGCTGTAGGGAGTGGCCAAGATGTGAGGTTCATCAAGGGATTCAGGATATGCCAAGTCCTAGCACAGTTTAGAACTGGTGACACAGGTGACTTTCTAAGTTCTGAATGCTTCAATTTTAATGGAAATCTGCCAAATTGGGGCTGGTGTTGTGGTGGGGAGGGTTATGCTTCCCTTTACAAAGCCAGGATCCCATATGAGAGTGCTAGTCAAGTCCTAGCTATTCTGTTTCCTATCCAGCTTCCCAATAATTCCCTGGGAAGACAGCAGAAAATGGCCCAAGTGCTTGGGCCACTGCCACCCAGTTGGAAGACCTGGATGGAGTTTCAGGCTGCTTGGCCGAGACCTGGCTTTGTGGCGATTTGGGGAGCAAACTAGCAGATGGAAAATTTCTGTCTTTCCTTTTCTCTCCGCTGATCTTTCAAATAATCTTTTCAAAAAAGAAATCTACTAAATTAACTTACATACTGATAAATAAGAACCACATGTAAAAAAAAAAAAAAAAAAAAAAAAAAAGCAAACCCAAGAGACCAGGCTCCTGGTAGCTGATTACAATAGTTAACTAAAGAGGCCAGTGCTGTGGCAAAGTAGGTTGACGCCCTGGCCTGAAGCACTGGCATCCCATATGGGCGCCGGTTCTAGTCCCAGCTGCTCCTCTTCCGATCCAGCTCTCTGCTATGGCCTGGGAAAGCAGTAGAAGAAGGTCCAAGTCCTTGGGCCCCTTGCCCCTGTGTGGGAGACCCGGAAGAAGCTCCTGGCTTCGGATCAGTGCAGCTCTGGCCATTGCAGCCATTTGGGGGAGTGAACCATCGGACAGAAGACTTCTCTCTCCTGCCTCTCCTCTCTCTGTGTAACTCTGACTTTCAAATAAATAAATAAATCTTTAAAAAATTAGTTAACTAAGAAGAAATCAGTGTCAATAATGTTAATGCTTATTAAGTACTTACTATATGCTATGGTCTGATTTAGTGTTTTTGATGCATTAGTCTTAATCTTCAGCATACCCCATAAGAGGTAGAGATCCTATAATTTGAACTGAGCTGTGACAGTACTTAGACACACAGAGAGGGGAAGTAACTATCCAATTTTCTAAAGCTGGCAAATAATAGAAGGAAAGTTTGAACTTCATCATTCAATTCTGAAAATCCTGTTCTTTTTTAAAAAAAAATTATTTAATAAATATAAATTTCGAAAGTACAACTTTTGAATTATAGTGGCTTTTCCCCCCATAACCTCCCTCCCACCTGCAACCATCCCATCTCCCACTCCCTCTCCTATCCCATTCTTCATCAAGATTCATTTTTCAATTATCTTTATACACAGAAGATAAACAGTTTGCACCCACACAGATACGCAAAGTATAAAGTACTATTTGAGTAGTAGTTTTACCGTTAATTCACATAGTACAACACATTAAGGACAGAGATCCTACATGGGGAGTAAGTGTACAGTGACTCCCATTGTTGATTTAACAATTGACAGTCTTATTTATGACGTCAGTATTCACCCGAGGCTCTTGTCATGAGTTGCCAAGGCTATGAAAGCCTTTTGAGTCCACAAACTCCGACCTTATTTAGACAAGGCCATAATCACAGTGGAAGGAAAACCTTTCTCTTAACCACCAAACGACATTCCATACTGAGAGGAGAAAAAGAGAGCTGAGGTTCAGAGAGGTGACTACCCAAAACATGTTAACTGCATGGCGTGAGGCCTGAGAGAAGGATACAGAATGTGATGGGTTGGAGATGTAAGATGATGGATCTAGGAAATCCTGGATTGCAATGAAATAGGATATATTTTTAAAAGACCTCAAGTTTTATGGGAGTCTTGAGTACACATCAGAGAAAGTGGTTTTTCCCAGTGTTCAGTGTAACTCCACTGGGAGGAACACATTTGGAGAACACACACAATCTGAAGTCACTCCACAGTCCATCCTCAAAGAATTCAAGGTGATTATAACAGGAAAAACATGTCTGTTACACCTTCTTAAACAATCTGTAATCAGGAAGAAATTAAAAACCTAAAAAATCAATTTTCCATGGAACACTTATTTTAACAGTCTTTGACTACATTAGGTTACACTAGATTATCTTTAATATTCACTTCATTTACCAAGCGCCATGACTAAAGTTGCTCTAAATTAAAACTAAACTAATAATCAGAATGTAGGGTCACCAATTCATCCTTGTTCACCTAAAACTTTGCTCATTTTAATACTGGAAATTCTATGTTCTGGGAATATGATTTCCATATTAAAGTGATTATCTTGGAATGGGTAGCATGGCACAAAAGGCTAAGCTGCTGCTTGGGATGTTTGCATCTCCTATGGGATTACCAGTTCCATCTCTGGCTACTCTGCTTCCAATCCAGCTCTCTGCTAATATACCTGGGAAGACAGCAGACGATGACCAAGTACTTGGTTCTCCACAAAGTACATGGGAAACCTGGATAGCATTCTTCACTCCTGGCTTCAACCTGGCCCAATGCTGATTGTGGTGAGCATTTGGGGAGTGAACTAGCAGATGGAAGATTCTCTCTCTCTCTCTCTCTCTCTCTCTCTCTCTCTCTCTCTCTCTCTCCCTCCCTCCTTTCTCTCTCTGCTACTCTTTCAAATAAATAAATCTATAAAATGAGTTGCTCTGTCACCAGACAAATTGGGACAGTTTTCTTAAGACAATTCCAATTTTAATACAGAAAGTTCAGCTTTTAGTGAATCTTGGTTGATCATTTTATCAGCTTAATACATGACATTAACACCCTGTTGTGGATGAGCATTTATATCTTCCCAAGTCCTCAGGCAGAAACACTATTCCCCATTGTGACTGTACAAAAGGGTTGGGCCTTTGGCAACTAATAAGGATTAGATGAGGTCTTAGAGTACAGCCATCACGAATAGCACTATTGCTCTTAAAAGAGTCACTAGAAAGTTTTCTTTGTGTCTCTGCTCTCTGCCAAATGAAGATAAAATGGGAAGTGTGCAGGTTGCTACCTGGACCTGTGCTCTCTTCAGAATCTAACCATACGATCATTCTGGTGTCAGACTTCTCACCTCCAGAACCATGAGAAATGTCTATTTTTTCATAAACCTTTCATAAATCTTTGTTATAGCAGCCCAAACAAAAATATACCTAGCCATAATTTTCATGAGTTGGATCCCAAAAAGGAGAACTTACACGATTGAAAATTATTCACAGAGGAAGCCAGTATTATGGCTCAGCAAGTTAAGCCATCATGCTGCCCACATTCCACATAGGGGTGCCAGTTGAAGTCCCAGTTGCTCTGCTTCCAGTCCAGCTCCCTGCTAGTGTGCCTTGGAAGGCAGCAGATGATGGCCCAACTTCTTGAGTCCCTGCCAGCCAAGCAGGATGCCAGGATGAAATTTTAGGCTCCGGGCTATGACATTGCCCAGCACTGTCAATTGTGGGCATTTGGGGAATGAAGAAGCAGATGCAAGATCTCTCTCTCTCTCTCTCTCTCTCTCTCTCTGTGTGTCATTCTGACTTTTAAACAAATAAATCTTTAAAAACATTATTCATAGAAACTAATTTTAAATGAATAAGGAGGAAATCAATTTTGAATTGCAAAATGTTTATCACAAATTTAAAACATTCTGCAACAAAAGTAAACAGATTATGAAATTATCAATAAACTGTATCACAGAATGCAAATCAACACTAGTTTTTTATTTGCTTGCTATTTTCAAGAATATTATAATATTCAAAGAAGTTTTAATTCAAAGATAATTCGAGAAATATTAAAAAATAAGTAACATTAGATGTGGTAAATGCAATCATCAGGGAAATAAAATTCTGTACACTTTAAAACTTTCTTAATGTTCTATAATATAAAACCAATTTACATTGTATTCAGATAAAATATCTAGATTCAGCTCAGAGATATTAAATCTATAGTATAACAATATTTTATGATTTTGATCTCAAATACTTTTAAATGTGTTCACTAGAAAGTTTATAAAAATGGAACTAGGTAATCTTTTTTATCTTGGCTTCCAGTTACCCGAAGATTTGCACACAAAGTCAACATTGCAGATTTAAATGCTGTTACTTGTATAGGAGAGATCACTGAAAACTGACTAGTCTAAATGTTAGCCTACATCTGGGTATCAACGCTAAAGGGAACATAAAATGTGCTGGATAAAGTATATTAAATCACTAGTGTCATTTAGGATTTTTTTCTCCATTAAAAATTATCAGGGTAGGTGTTTGATACAGCATTTTGGACACCCACATTCCGAATCAGAATGGCTGGATTTGAGTCCCAGCTGCATTCCTTGTTGCAGCTTCCTGCTAATGTGCACCCTGGAAGACAACAGTGATGGTCAAGTACTTGGATCTCTATCACCCACGTGGGAGATCTGGATTGAGTTCCAGGTGTGTGGCTTCAGTCCCAGGTGGGGGTCCTTGAGGGCATTTGGGGTAAAAATTAGTGAATAAGAGCTCTTCAGGTGTATTAGTTCCCTGCTAATACACCTAGGAAAGCAGCTGCAGATGGCCCAAATCCTTAGGTCCCTGCACTCATGTGGGAGACCTAGATGAAGCTCCTGGCTCCTGGCTTTAGATTTGCCCAGCTCTTGCCATTGTGGCCATTTGGGGAATGAACCAGTAGGTGGACAATCTCTTTCTTTGTCTCTCTCTCTCTCTCTCTCTCTCTCTCTGTAACTCTTACAAATAAATAAATAATCTTTTTTAAAAAAAGATTTGATACTTAAAATTTATAATTTAAGTCTAGGGCATGATCGAATAAACACTAAAAAGTAGACTTCTAAATTAAATTACTTTTATATTTTTAAGACAAAAATGTCTCATTGTTTTAGAAGACTGTGACCTAATTTTAGTGGTTGCTTAATTGATTAATTGTGGTAATAGTAAATTGTGGCAAAACTGAAGAAGGATGGTAAGTGGCTGGACCAGTCTAGAAGTAGCATTCCCCCAGAATCTTCCTAAACAAGGCATGGGACAGGGGTATTTCTAAGCAGAGTTCTGGAAGAAAAAGGTAGTTTCATTCTCTCTAAGATGCAGAAATTAGGTGCCAACCTTATGACTAGTCTGCAGAAAAACGGAGAGAATTCTAGCATCTAAAAGGGGTTGGATCCTGTCATGAGTTCCAGGTTCAGGGACATGTAGTTTGTTGGTGGCTTACTTCTGAATAGTTAGGGACACAGGTTGCATTGTCACCTCATTACCAAATGGAGAAGACATTGTTAAAAATGAAAAGCTGACCCAGAAAATGAAGAGTCAAAGTGAGATGAGTCTGTTTTTCTGGGCATTGACACTTGGACTACAATGAGTTGTTGCTGGCAAGTGATAGGGCACCTGCCATGAAGACAAGGGCATGCTGGGAAGGGCCAAACCTCCACCTTGAGCATTTACAACACCAGCAGGAAGTTCAATGATGCTCATGAGGCAAAGAGGATTCAGATATAAGAGCAGGAACTAAATCAACAGAGGGACCTCAGGTGGAAGACAGAAGAAGGTACTCAGTTGTCCTCAGGAGTAAACAACAGGGAAGAAAAGTAATAATCGCTTTTCCCTAAAGCGCAACACAAATAATGAACAGAATGACTGGAGTGTAAATCATGCTGGTAACTGTGGATATAAATATATATATGGCAGTAGTCATATGACTTTGACACAGCGAATTCATCTGGATTTCTTGAGCATTATTCAAGAGCAAAGTGCTTAATTATGAGTGAAGAAAAGATGTATGCTGACATATGAAGATATTTTCTTGACTGAAATTGGAAAATATTAAAGAAAGACAAATTGTGGCAGTGATGTGTTCCCTATATCATGTAGGGAAGCTACATAATTCAGTGGCTACTTTTATGATCCCTGTAGTTAGATGGCCTAGCTTAGAATATAGCCTCCACCACCCATTCTATGAACGCCCTTGGACTTGCTACCTAATGTTTCCTGGTCTCAGCTACTTCACTAAAACAGGGATAATGGAATAATGGTAGACCCAATTCACAGAGTTAATGAAGGCAACTCAGTGAGATAGTGCCTGGAGAAGAGTTGGAAGGAGACTAGAGCAGACAAACTACTGACAAATGTTATAGTATTTGGTTGTTATTCTATGGACAGAAATAGATTATATATGACTAAAAGTAGAATTCTAAGTACATTCTCCATTTTCTTTCCTGAAATATTAATCAAACATTAGTAAACTAATCTTCTATTGAGGTATGATTCTAAGTCTTTTGGATAAAACCAACAAATAAACAGTGAATATATTCCTTTCTGGAACTTCAAATCCTAATAATAAATATTCAGCATTACAGATTTATGTGTGTTATGGGGAGAAATACATATTCAAGACTTTGGGGCTAACCATGTTTAAAATGTACAATGCAAAGTGGATATGCATTTTGTAGCTATCATATAATAACAAGCTATAATAGTTATGATCAGGTGTGATCCTATGGATAGAGATTTTACATCGTATCAAATAATTTTATCTCTTGTTTCAACAATGCCTTTAATATGTGTAGTGGTTTAGATGGATTATGGATTTTAACAATGAAATACTAAAATGTTTTTTTGTTGTTGTTTAACATTTATTTAATGAATATAAATTTCCAAAGTACAGCTTATGGATTACAATGGCGTCCCCCTCCCATAACTTCCCTCCCACCCGCAACCCTCCCCTCTCCTACTCCCTCTCCCCTTCCATTTACATCAAGATTCATTTTCAATTCTCTTTATATACAGAAGATCAATTTAGTATATATTAAGTAAAGATATCAATAGTTTGCACCCACATAGAAACACAAAGTGAAACATACTGTTTGAGTACTAGTTATAGCATTAAATCAAAATGTACAGCACATTAAGGACAGAGATCCCACATGAGGAGGAAGTGCACAGTGACTCCTGTTGTTGACCCAACAAATTGACACTCTAGTTTATGGTGCCAGTAACCACCCTAGGCTCTCGTCATGAGTTGCCAAGGCTATGGAAGCCTTCCATGTTCGCCGACTCTGATCATATTTAGACAAGGTCATAAAAGACAGGGTGAGGATAGTAACCAATGATCCTAAGAGTGGCATTAACCAGGTCTGAACAATTATACAGCATTAAGTGGGGAAGAGGACCATCAGTACACACAGGTTGGGAGTAGAGCCACTGGAGGTAGAGTAGAGGTTATGATTACGAAGGAAATGAAAATGAATGTAAAGGAAATACTAAAATGTTTTAAAAGATCCCCATGCAGAATGTGCTAATGAATCAAAAGGAAAAGCATAGAACAAAGTTCATGAAAAAACTTTTAAGGATGTCAGTATTACATATAAATTATGAATAAAGTTCCCTAAAAGTACTAAAGACAATAAAAACCTTTTTTTTTTTTTTTTTTGGCTATTGTCCAAGCAAATGAAAGAACATATATAAATAGGCTCACTGTCAGGGACAGATGGCATGATATTCCTAGTAAGTGTTAATTTCCTAAAATCAGTCCTGATAGCATCACACCCAGTTCTAACATCTTCAGTGCTTGCTATTTAGTAAAAAAATTGGGTAAGTTCAGAACTGCTAACCAGACATTCAATATCCTTATCCACCTGTGTCCAGTCTGCGATTCTCAACATCTTTTCTGTCATTATCCCTTTACTCAAAGTAAAGTTCCTAGTTCCCAAAGACCAGAAAGAATTCAAGCCCAGGATATGAAAGTATAGATATTAAGCTTTTTTGACATGTAAAATAATAATTTCAGGTAGTTACACCTAGTATATAAAGTGAAAAAAAAAAGGAGAACCCACAGCTTCTTGTTCAGTTTGCTGCAAATTACACCCCAGGATCTGCAGAGAACTTGAATATAGTAATTACATAACTATTGATTAAGAATAGCCTTTACCAAGTGTGCTCTCTCAGGAACTGCTCTGATGTTTGATGTCTTCCACTGGCTACTCAGTGCCAACCTCTATCCTTTTCTAACCTTTCCTACACTGACGACCACAAGTGACCCCTTAGTCCTCTGCCTTTCAATTAAACTCAGCCAATGGGACCCCTGGCAGGAGCTCAGAGGGAGGCAGGTACATGAGGCTGGGTACTTGTTTCCCCGCTCCCTCCATACAAGGTGGCCTCAGGCTAGCCATTTACCCCTGTAGACAGTCACTGCTCTTCTCAAAAACCCCATGTCTACCTGGCTCTCCGTTTCTGAGCACCTGTAATGGCTCCCTTCTCTCACTGTTTAGTTCTGGGGCAAGACCAGCTCCACCAAAACCCTCATGATTCCCTTACAGCTGCTCACATTTTATAAAAGTTCTCTAAGTTACCTCAATTTGACTGTGTCATCTGCTTTCTGGAATCCTGACAAAGGATCAATACTTTATATTCAATATCCACATTTAACCTTTAAGGAGAGTTTGAGATTATCTCCATTTTATGGATACAGTAACTGAAGCTCAAGGATGCTAATTAACTTGCCCAAGTTCACACAAATAATATATTGCAATCCAAAATGCATAGTGTTTTGATTCCAACAGTCTGACTCCAGAGTTGATAGTCTTGATGGGTGACTGGACATTGTTACTTTGATTTTGGAAAATCAAGAAAAAAAAAAAAAACCACCTCAGAAACCACACTATGGAAAGAAGTAAGTGATCACATGTTTGGGGATGGATTATTAAGTTTGTAGATTGTCTCTTATGGTATCCTTCTAGGGCAATGTAAAGAATTATGCAAATAAAATCTTAAATTTTATGATACTTGCCATTTGGTGCTACAGATTTTTTTTTAAAGTTAAAAATATAGGAAAGACAGATATTAAATTTTCTGATGGCACAAAGCTGGGAGAGATGACTAATAGAATTTCTTTATTTTTATTTATTTTTTGTTATTTAACAGATAGAGTTAGACAGTGAGAGAGAGAGAGAGAGAGAGAAAGGTCTTCCTTCCGTTGGTTCACCCCCCAAATGGCTGCTATGGGTGGCGTGCTGCTCCGATCCGAAGCCAGGAGCCAGGTGCTTCCTCCTGGTATCCCACATGGGTGCAGGCGCCCAAGCACTTGGGCCATCCTCCACTGCTTTCCTGGGCCACAGCAGAAAGCTGGACTGGAAGAGGAGCCCTCAGTACTAGAACCCGGCGCCCATATGGGATGCCAGCACTGCAGGTGGAGGATGAGCCAAGTGAGCCCCAGCCCCAGCCCCATAATAGAATTTCAAAAATGCTGACAGACTGGAAAAAGAGAAAGCAAGTAAAATGCAACAGAATGGCAATAAACGTTGCAGCATGCTGTGCTTAGCAGGTAAGCACCTTGCTTTCTAGCAGCAGAAATTCAACTCAAATAGGTTTAAGCAAAGAACATTTATTGGTTCAAGGAACTGTAAATTCTAAAGACAACATTAAATGTAAATAAATGAAGGACCTCAAAATTGTCATTAGGTGGTTTCTCTCCCTGTAACTCTTACTCTACGCTGGCTCCTGAGAGAGCTCCCATTGCAAGGGTTGATATTTTACCTCAAAGTTTCAGGTCAAGTTGAAGAGAATAATCTCTCTAAAAAATTTCTAATATAACCCAGGATTGCATATCATTGGCTCAGAAATAGGCCAGCTTCCCACCCTGGACTATAGCTAAAAGTATGTGAGCTTGTGAGTAGCCAGGCATGAATCCCAGACCTACCCAGGGGCCACATAGACTGCAAGTAGGAGAAGGAAGGTACTACAAAGAAACTCAAAAGGCAGCTATCTAAAGAAATGCTATTACTGATGATATTCACCTAAAGCTCAATGAAAAAATTCAAAACAATAATTTCAAAATATATACTATGTAATATAATGTTTAACTATAATATTATTAATTTTAAGCAAAAGCTTAGTTTTCACATGATACCAAACTGAAAATGAACAGTGTAATTTGGAAACTAAACTAGGTTCATATTGAACTAATCAAAATATATTGTTCACAGAAGAGATATTTATATTGATCGGTATTTATCACACTATATGTGGAATGCATCTTTAGATCTTAAATATCATGTCTTAAGAGTGATATTGTAAAGATGGTTCTGATGAATTGGCCTATAACTGGTAGACAGAAATCTGAGGTATGGTGAGGATATCAGTAGAAATACTCATGTGAAAAAATGGACAATTCAATGAGTCTATAATATCTGTAATCCAAAGTAGATTAATATGCAGCAAGACAGAAAATATAAACTCTCAGTGGTATTTCAATGCTTAGTTAGAAGTGATTTTAAATAAGAGAAAGGAGGAAGCCAGTAGCCCTCTCCATTTCAATTGTTTTTAGAGGTTATATAACCAGTTCTTAGATAGGATATCAAACGCTTTAGCGTTCTAGGTTAAAGCATTGGTTTTAGCTACTTCTAGCTTGGTATTCTATGAGGAATCCTACTGCCTAATAAACTCTTCTCCCACTGCTTACTAAATACAGGATTGTGAACAATTCACTTGTCTTCTACAAGTTTCATTTTCCCATCTATATAATGAAGATAAGTCTACATTTTATAGATACTGTATTTTTAACTCATATTGTTACTTATATCAGTCTCTGGCCTGCCTTATGCTCAGAATTAGCTATGAGTATCTTTTTAGTTGATCATGGATACCATGTTGTACAGCTGGATTGTTATACATAGCTGCAACAGAATTTTTTAAAAGGAGAAATTTTTCTTAAAACATACGATTAGTTGGGGGTCTTAAGTTAATGTTGTGAAGCAAAAGAAAATCAAAGGTATTCACTTAATCCTGTCATAACAAGCTGTTTCCTAGAACTTACAGCCACTGAACTCCAATTCTGAATAACACCATGAAGCCTTGATGATCCGTTTCTCTACTGGGAAGCACCATTAAAAAGCTCAGAGTTTGTTATCCAACAGCTTACTTCTCTAAAGGATCAAAAGTCTAAATCTCCTCACTAAAAAAATAAATTGACCAGAATCCAATAAATACATCTTCAGAAGTTTTTGTAAAGACCACTTTAAGCATGAATGTTCATTTTTTGATTTGTTTGGTTATCTTTGGTAGACCACAGACTAGTATCAAATGCAAACCATTCAATTGCCATTTATTTTACTCTATATTACTTGGGAGGTGTGAACTTTGCAACCACGAAATCTAGGCACAAACCTAAAATTCAAATTTTCAAAATTGGGATCAGTTTTGATATCTAATTTACTGGATGCTATTAACAAGGGCATAGACTGCAATGTCCCCATGCCGAGCAAACTTCCAAACTGAGAGTGCATCATGGCTTACTTTGACACATAATCATTTCCTTGACGTCTTTGCCACTAAGAGAACAAAACAACTATCAGTTGATTTATAAAGAGCAAAACAAAAAGCCTTTGGGTTATTTATTACCAATGTTAAGAAACAAAATAGCAACACGAAACTTATTAATGATGTAATTATTGCTATAGTTAATAAGTTTGAAAATTATAAGCACTTAAAACAATGTACAACTGAAACAATTTCAAAGATTAGCAAAATGATTATTGTAGATTATACTATTTCTTAGGAATGATATCTGTGTCCCAAATTCTAAACTGTTAAAATTTTTGAACTCTGAGGAACAAGGTGGGATGCAAAACCAAGCCTAAGTCCAAATCTGAATTGTATCTTAAACATGATTTTTTTAAGATATAAGAAAACATTTATCTCAATATATTTACTAATTTATTGGTTAAATATAGCAAAAGTAATCATTCAGCTTAATCTACTGAGCAAGTATTATGTCTTACACATTGTTCTTTTATTTATTTTATTTGAAAGTCAGAGTTACACAGAGAGAGAAGGAGATGCAGAGACAGAGAGAGAGAGAGAGAGAGAGGTCTTCCGTCTGCTGGTTCATTCCCCAGTTGGCCACAAGGGCTGAAGCTGCACTGATCTGAAGCCAGGAGCCAGGAGCTTCTTCCGGCTCTCCCACACAGGGGCAGGGGCCCAAGGACTTGGGCCATCTTCTACTGCTTTCCCAGGCCACAGCAGAGAGCTGGATTGGAAGTGGAGCATCCGGGACTTGAACCATTGCCCATATGGGATGCCGGCACTGCAGGTGGCGGCTTTCCCGCTATGCCACAGCACCAGCCCCTTACACATTGTTTTAAGGCTGAGGATGTATAGTAAGCAAGACATGATGGTCCCTGTGCTTTCCTTTGGTAGAGAAGAGAGTATGGTAGAAAGCTTCTGAGATACCTCTCAATGACTTACAACTCCTGGTATTCAAGGCCTTGTATAGCCTCACCCCTTTGTCGATCTAAGGATTTACTTCTAATAAAAATATATAAAAAAATAAATAAATGCTCAGCCGTCATTTCCAACATTGGTCCGTGACAGCTTGTGACTACCATCTTGCTTGTATTCTCTCTTCCTGCTCTACTCCCATGCTTGTTTTGATAAAACCTTCTTGTCATACTGTGAGCTGCCTACAAAAAAGCCAATCTACCAAGGAAGGAAAGGAGGTCTCTAATCAACACACAGCAGAATCCCAAGTTGCTCAGTCCAACAAATCTTGAGGAATTGAATCCTGCACCAACCATATTAGTGAACATGGAAGCAAATGCCCTCCTTCTTCCAATCAGTTGACCTAACCTTTGGATGAGACCACAGTCCCAGTCAACACTCACACTGTGAGAGACACTGAAGCAGAGCACTCAGGTATGCACAATGGTTTGCTGACCTACAGAAAAAATGAGGAAGTAAATTAGACCAATAAGTATTAGGACAATTGATTTGCAGCCCTAGATGTCTAATGCAGACATGAAATTATACAAGTTTGTTAGAGCAAATAACTTGTGCCACAAGGGAAGTAAACAAGAAAGATGGCAACAAGAGAAACTAAGAGGCACTTCTCAGGCTAATGATGTTTTTTCTGGAATTGGTATTTAGGTTAAAATCTCAATTTGGAAAAATTTACGTGTTAAATGGCTAAAGAAAGAGAATTCTATAAGCAAGGGGTAAGCAAATACGAAGATTCTGAGAGATAAAAGTGCTTGGCACATTGAAAGTAAAGAAACACATAAAGGAAGGCCTGGAACACAGTGATTGGAAAAAATATTAAGAAACATCGTCAGATAAAACAGTGGTGAGATCCTATAGCTGAGGAATTTGTATCTTATTTTAAAAACAATGAGAAATATTTTAGGATTTTAAATTAAACTTTACAACTGCATCTGATTCACACACATACACATATATAATATACTGATAACAACTTAAATATTAGTAAACACACATGAAAGTATTTAAATAATTTGTGGAAATGAAATTAAAATATAAATTTGAAATGTTTTCATAACGCACATTTCTATGAATATTGAAAGACCTCTCATATTTCTTACTGCTTCATAAGACATTTTACATAGGAAGGCAGAGCTAGACCTAGAAAGACCGGAGGTGCAGCTACTAGGAGAGGGCCTATTGCAGGATGAGTGGATGGGGAGAACAGAAAGAGTGTAGACAAGTCTCAAATGTGTTTTCTGATTAAACTCTATGGGTTTGTTGGTGTGTTCATTCAAGGAGAAACTCAAGTGATCTACGTTTGTTGATTTTAACAACTAATAACTCTGGCTAACACTGGGATCGGTAGCACACAGAGAAGTACTCTTTGGAAAGAAAGGGTGGTAAAAATCTATGTATGTTGAGTCTGAAGATACTTCCTAGCCATCCAAAAACAGAAGTTAAAAAGACAGATGGATATGCAGTTCCCTCACCAGAGCTTAAAATGTGAGGTTAAGGCTAAACATACAAAATTTAATGTGGGTGTCATTATAGTTCTTAAGCAGACATCTTTTTTGTCATTTAGGATGTGACCATCCTCTGTTATATGGGATTTTGCACTTCGTCAAGCTTAGTTAGCTTCATAGGATCTTCCTTTTTACTTAAATTCACACTGTGATTAGTATGACAAGGAACTTGCCCACATATTTACATATGGCCCCTAAGGAGACAACTGTGGTGAAGAATTACTGATAAGCAGATTTAATATCCTTCTACTAGAATGTGGTTACGTATTGTGCTTATATATAGAGTGATGAAAAAGAGTAGAAGAGCCTTAAGACAAAAAATGATAAGAAATGGCCAGCAGCAGGAGGAAAACCAGGAGAGTAGAGTATCTTGGAAGTCAAAGAGTGATCAACTTTGTCAAATGCAGTTGAAAGGATAAAGATTTCTTTAAAAATGTAAGGATTGAGGACTTCACCCTTGATGAATATTCCTTGTAGTGGTTTGCTATAAATGGTGCAGAATGGGGAACATGGAAAACATTTCATATTTACTGTGAATATTATAAAATGGAAATCTTCAAGCAGAAGAAAAAGACATAAAGGACAGATGTATTTGAGAGATGCAGAAGGGAGATGCAACCCAGAGCACAAGAAGAGGATTTGGTCTCCAAGGCATTGGGAAAATTTATGCCATTGTAAAGTGAGGCAGGGATTCCTCTTAGCTCCAGCCTCCTTTCAGTTTCTACCGACTTCCACTTGCCAGCAAGATATTTAGAAATGCAGAGATATGAAGTCCTTCATGTGAAAGTTTTCATCGTAGCACCATTCCACAGTGTAGGAACTTTTCTGCATGTTCCATTATCATTCCCAATGCTGAGGTGAGGTATTATTCTAAAGTAACTTTAGGCCAAAATGCCGTAGTCACTTTTGAAGATAACTCAGAATATCTCACTTCTGCAATATTTTGTCTCTGCCTCCATTAGTTATCCTCTTCCTCCAACCAATAAAGCTTAGAAACACTGAGATCATGACCAGGTTATGTGTAAGTGGTCACTGGGGAAGCCGCTGTTCCCGAGAAATGAGACTCAAATCGCTCCACCATTAATCACAGGTAGGATTATAACTGAGATCGAACCAAATTCCTCTATCTCCAAGCCCCAACTGAAGAGGTAGGAAGGTCCCCTATCAATCACCTCCAGGGAAGAAGAATAATGCGGGAAGGAGCCTGACTGACTGAACATTACCGAACAAGCACTTGTTAGTATAATAATTGTCAGCCCTGGCAGATTCAACTGGGAGGAAAATTGATGGTACTGGCTCTGCACAACTGTTCCAAACAAAATGACAGTAGAGTGGACAGCAGGGGATCTGCTAAGTGCTATAAACAAATGGCCACTAAGAGGGGAAAGTCAAAGGAAAATATTCACATAGGGTTTCGTTTCAAAACACCACATATATTTTTACAGAACTTCTCTTTTCTAAATCTACTCACTTTTGTTTGCTTCGGTTTCATTAATTATGCAGTGTGTTTCAGCCCTCTTGTTTCTCACCATCTCCATCACCATTCATTAACACTCAACAGATATATTCTCTAAAAAAGACAAGCCTTTGACAACCCATTAGATCCTACGTTTATATAAAAAGACATTGTAGGCCGGCACCGCGGCTCAACAGGCTAGTCCTCCGCCTTGCGGCGCCGGGACACCGGGTTCTAGTCCCGGTCGGGGCACTGATTCTGTCCCGGTTGCTCCTCTTCCAGGCCAGCTCTCTGCTGTGGCCAGGGAGTGCAGTGGAGGATGGCCCAAGTGCTTGGGCCATGCACCCCATGGGAGACCAAGAGAAGCACCTGGCCCAAGTACTTGGGTCCTGCACCCCATGGGAGACCAGGATAAGCACCTGGCTCCTGCCATCGGATCAGCGCGGTGCAAAAGGAAGACCTTTCTCTCTGTCTCTCTCTCTCACTGTCCACTCTGCCTATTAAAAAAAATTAAAAAAAAAAAGAGACATTGTAGATTGACTAAAATTATCCCTAGAGTAGTTTGTTGATCTTTAAGCAGAAGGACAATCCAGTAGATGCTTGTTCCGTATTTGTTATCTACAATGCTTAAAAAATTACCATAAAAGAATAGTGATCCACTGACATTATCAAAATTTTTTAAAAATTCATCTCATTCACCTGAGTAGTTGTAAATACCTTGAGCTGTACTGAATAAGTTACTTTTAAGCCCTGCAAAATTCAAGCTCTGTTCATTATTTCACTCAAGAAAAATTCATTCTAGTTACGCTGGGTAGGTCGAGGGTTACCTTGTCCTTGCTAATTATTTCATTTTGAGCAAAGATGGTAAAACAATCAACAGGCACTTTTCTAAATAAAATTGTATTTGAAGAAGTAATTGATTTTCTACAATAAATATGAAATTTATTTTTTTAAAAAAACAAGGAAAAGTTAAAAGGAGGAGCTGGCACTGTGGTGAAGTTGGTGAAACTGCCATCTGCAGTGCTGGCATCCCATATGGGCACTGGTTTGAGTCCCAGCTGCTCTACTTCCAATCCAGCTCTCTGCTATGGCCTGGGAAAGCAGCAGATGTCCCAAGTCCTTGGGCCCCTGCACCCATGTGGAAGACCTGGAAGAAGCTCTTGGCTCCTGCCTTCAGTTCAGCTCAGCTCTGACCATTGCGGTCTCATGGGGAGTGAACCAGCAGATAGAAGACCTCTCTGCCTTTGCCTCTGCCTCTGCCTCCGCCTCTCTGTAACTCTGCCTTTCAAATAAATAAATAAATCTTGAAAAAAACGTTAAAAGCAGAAAAACTTTAAAGTAAATTATACATAGGAGTCCATAGATACCTGGAAAATACATGTTCAGAATAGATTTCATCTAATTTTAATAAACAGTGAGCAGTTGATTTTTATTAATTTTCAGATGATCAACAGTAAAAAAAAATTTAGGATAAGTTATATCAATAATGAACTGCCAATCATTTGATTTCTCTGTGTTAATAGCAAATGCCTCTGAATTATTTTAAATATCAAATAAATATATATGATGTGAAACACGATGCTATCATACATGTAGACAATGTGGAATGGCTGTGTTTAGCTAATTAACATATGTATCACCATATGTACTTATTTATTTGTGGTGAGAATACTTAATATTTACCTCTTAGATTTTTTTCAAATATAGAATATATTGCCATTTGTTAGACTCATCATAATATACAGAGACCTCTTGAATTTATTCCTCCTAACTGAAATTCTGTATCCTTTGATCAAATTTCCCCTAATCCCCTTAACCACCACAGCCTTTGAGAACCATCGTTGTACTTTGTTTCTATGAGTTCAACTTTTCTAGATTCCAGAAATAAGTGAGATTTTATAGTATTTATCTTTCTGTGGCTGACTTAATTTAGAATAATGTCCTTTGAGTTCAACCATTTATAAATGAGAGGATTTCTTTCTTTCTTAAGGCTGAATAGTATTCCATGGTGTACATATGCAACTTTTTTTTTACCCATTCCTCCCCTGATGAATAACCATGCTGATTCTATATCTTGACTATTGTAAATAATTCTGTAATGGACACAAGAGTATAGCTCTATCTTTGACATACTGATTTCATTATATATAAAACATATATGTATATATGTATAGTATTGAGATTAACATATCATATAGTAGTTCTATTTTTCATGTTTTGAGGAACTTCCATACCGTTTTCCCAAATACCTATATTGATTTATATCCTCAACAGTGTACAAAGGTTTCCTTTCAACACTTGTTCATACCCTTACCAACACTCACAATTTCTCCTTTTATTCAGGACATTCTGACAGGTGTACAGTGATTATGCAGCGCTAATTGTAGTTTAATTTTCGTTTCCCTTAAAATTTAAGATGTTGAGCATTTTTTCTTAATCCTGGTAGACATTTATAATTCTTCTTTTGTTATGTCTTTTATTCAGATCCACTGTCATTTATAAAACTGAGTTATTTGTTTCTATGCTATTGAATTGTTGGGCTTCAGCCTGGCCCAAACCTGGCTGGAGTGAACCAGTGGGTAGAAGAGCTCTGTCTCTGTCTCTCCCTCTCTCTGTAGTTCTGAATTTAAAAGAAGTAAATAAATAAATATTTTTTAAAAAATGTTTGATAGAATTCCCCATAAAACCATCAGGTCTTGGACTTTTCTTTATGGGAAACTATTACTGATTCAATGTCCTATACTTTATTCTTGTATTTAAAATTTATCTTTCTTCATGATTCAATCTTGGTATGTTTCTCGGAACTTATTAAGTTCTTCTAGATTATTCAGTTCATAATATAATGTTTGATTAAAATACTGAGCTGATTAAAAAGCCACATACATCAATCCATATAAATTTAGCAGTTTTTAATGAGTTAATTTCTCAGGTCTTATTGAAATGTAAAATTATATTAATTCATTATATTAAATATTATTTACCTAAATTATATATTTATATTAAACAAAATATAGACAAAACACTGAATATTTCTTCTCAACTTTAATGAACTATTTAGTTTTCTTTTTTTCTTTTACAGAGTACTGACATTTAAAAAAAAAACACTATTGATTTTTTAACTTATTTGAGGGGGGGGGGACCAAAAGAGTAAAAAGGACCAGCACAGTGGCACAGTGGGTTAAAGTCCAGGCCTGCGGTGCCGGCATCCCATATGGGCACTGGTTTGTGTCCTGGCTGCTCCACTTTCAATCCAGCACTTTGCTATGCCTTGGGAAAAAAGGAGGAAGGCCCAAGTCTTTGGGCTCCTGAATCCATGTGGGAGACCCTGAGGAAGTTCCTGGCTCCTAGATTTGGATTGGCTCAGCTCCAGCCATTGAGGCCATTTGGGGAGTGAACCAGCAGATGGAGGATCTCTCTCTTTATCTCTCTGCCTCTTTCTGTAACTCTTTCAAATAAATTTAAAAAAATTTAAAAAAGAAAGAGAATGAGTAAAAGAAAGACAGAGCTCTAGCATTCACTATTTCACTCTCTAAATGCCTACAGTGCAGGGCTGAGCCAAACCAAATACAGGAGTCCAGAACTCAACACAAGTTTCCAGGGTCAGTGGTAAGAACTCAGGAACTCTTGCCGCCTTCTGCAGCGTGCATTAGAAGGATTCTGGAATCAAAAGTAGAGCTGAGACTCAAACTCAATTACTCTGATATATGGATGGTAGCATCTTGGCTGACAACTTATCCACTGTACCAAACATTTATCCCATGCAGGTTTCTGACCTTCAAAAATTCAATAGGGGCCGGTGCTGTGGCACAGCAGGTTAACATCCTGGCCTGAAGCGCTGGCATCCCATATGGGCACCAGTTCTAGTTCCAGCTGCTCCACTTCTGATCCAGCTCTCTGCTATGACCTGGGAAATCAGTAGAAGATGGCCCAACTCCTTTGGTCCCTGTACCTGTGTGGGAGACCCAGAAGAAGCTCCTGGTTCCTGGCTTCAGATCGGTGCAGCTATGGCCATTGAGGCCAATTGGGGAGTGAACCAGCAGATGGAAGACTTCTCTCACTGTGCCTTTCCTCTCTCTGTGTAACTCTGACTTTCAAATAAAAAAAATAAATCTTTAAAAAGATTCAATAACTGATAGACACCACTAGAGAATAAATTCAAAGAAAGAGCTTAAAATTTCTGTTTATTAGACATTATGGCAAAGATTGAGCTCAAGCTGAAATTCCTTCAAGGACCAGGTAGGTGAGAATACAACCAGGTAAAAGATAGCCCAGATAAAACAATAATAAGTTTTGGGGACCATGATACACTAAAGGCTGCATGCCTTCCTAAAGTCATTCAAAATAAACAGAAAAGAAATTTTTAAGATGGTTCTAACAAAAACAATGTAAAACTATCAAAAAACAAAAACAAATCTTTGGGTCAAACTCAACTGGTGTAGTTAGGCAATTTTCCTTCCAAATCTTGTTTTTTCAGTGTGTACCAGCTATTGCCATAATAATACTGTGTAACAAATCATAGACTAACTCAATGGATATAAATATTATCATTTGTTCTCTTGCTTACAGGCCTGAGGATTAAAAGGAGTCAGCTGATCTCAGCTAACTGCAGACTACAGAGTCAACTCAAATTAGCTTCAAGTGTTTTACTGTGGAGTCTGAGTTGAATGAATAAGAGCCCCTCGGTACAAGAAAGCAACTTTGCAATTGCAAAAGTTTTTATTCATGTAATTCTCACCTGAACTGCATTGACCAAAGAAAAATACAAGTCTAAGTTTGAAGTGAAGAGGTTAGGATATACACTATGTTTTCTCTAGAGTTGTACCAGGAGTGTGAAAACACAGGGAAATTAAAACTATGCATTTAGCCAAACATAGATGAGCATTTTTTTGTGTTACCCTGTACAAAATATTTGTGGTTCAATTTCAGGCTCTAGAGACATAGACCCAAAGAAAATTCTATTTAATCTATACTAAGATATTAGCAAATTAAACTCTCTCTCCACTAATTTGTTTGTAAAATAGGTGTAACATTATTAATAGTATCTGCTCATAGAATCTAGCAATTAAATCCAATGGTCATTTCAGCAATGTTCCTATAACACAATATTCAAAATTATTATTGCTAATAACCTTAGCTGTCTTAGAAAAGAACTTGAAGTAGGAAAATTAACATTATGATTTTATTATATCAACTGATGTTGCAAAATCATTGCTTAAAGGCAGATGCAAATTACTCTAAAGCATTTTTAAACCAAATTTGCTTTTCCTGACTGCCACAAAATGGAAACACCAAATGGACAAATAGTTAGATCTGTTAAAATAAAGATTGGTGGAAAAAGTGATTCAATTTATTATTCCACTCTTCCACTCTTGGCATCTAGGTCACATTTTTGTTTATCCCAAACAAGCAATATAAAGGAAAGTAACTGAATGAATGGAGACCAAATTGCAACAATTCCAGTCACCCATGGATATCCCTCTAGGCAGGCTACACAGGCTGACAGAGGGCAGAAAAGAATTTAATGCTGGTTAAAAGAGAGATTGTTTCTGAAAATATCTGATCCATGTGTAGACAATTCATCTGTATGGTACCGTGACTCAACTTCTTCTTTAACAAAACAACTCATATTAGAGCACTTTTCACTTCAAATGAGATTGATTTAATTCAATATTGCTCAATTGAAGAATTAAAAATAGATGCAAGCTTACTTGTTCCCCATTATCAATAGTTATCAGTGTGGCCGGCGCTGTGGCTCAACAGGCTAATCCTCCACCTTGCGGCGCCGGCACACCGGGTTCTAGTCCCGGTAGGGGCGCCGGATTCTGTCACGGTTGCCCCTCTTCCAGGCCATCTCTCTGCTGTGGCCCAGGAGTGCAGTGGAGGATGGCCCAAGTGCTTGGGCCCTACACCTCATGGGAGACCAGGATAAGTACCTGGCTCCTGCCTTCGGATTAGCGCGGTGCGCTGGCCACAGTGCACCAGCCGCAGTGGCCATTGAAGGGTGAACCAACGGCAAAGGAAGACCTTTCTCTCTGTCTCTCTCTCTCACTATCCACCCTGCCTGTCAAAAAAGAAAAAAAAAAAGAAAAAGTCATCACTGTATCTACATCTCTAGGATTCAAGCCAGGACAGAGCACTGTTAAAGAGGATTTCCCAAAATGGCAAGTCACTCTAACTCTTCACTTCTCACCTGAATGTGCCTTCTTTAGAGAAGTAGATCATTTGTATAACATAAACTGAGGCTACAATTCTAACATCTAAATGGTTTGGTGCAAAGAAGGTAGGGGAGTGTTACAGTTTAAGACAAATGAGTGCTACCAAATATTTTAGGAGTATGAAGTAATTTAACAATTTCAATACTAATGTAATTTGATGACAATAAGTATATAATAGGAATTTAGCTTGTTTCATATTTTAAAATATTTTATTGGAAATCCATACTACTTTTTCATTTTTATTTTAATTAGTTATTAACAGGGTCAATGATTTGTAGATACACATCTAAGAACATAATGATATTCCCTTTCTCCCTTCCTCCCTCCCTTCTTCCCTTCTTTTATTTCTTGATACAACATTTTAAGTTTACATTATGTAAAAAGGCTTAACACTTCACTGAATAATAAGCATAACAAGTAAAAAGCAAAAAGACCTCAGTTTAGTGGGGATATAGATAACAGCTATAAACTATAATTTGAAAAATGACCATTTCACTCATTTATGTTTGTCAATTAGTTATTCATAATTTCTTTCAATGAAATACAAACAATGGTAATGTAACATCTAAATATTTTCTGTGTGATTACAAGATAATAATTGAGTTTATTTAGACTTTAAGCCATTTCCTCTCAACAAGTTATACATAGGAATAATTTTATGCAAATTGCAATACAAATAATAATACATTACATTTTTTGTACTCTTAGTTACCACAGATCAGGGAAAACATATGGTACTTGTCTTTTTGGTACTGACTTATTTCAATAAGAATAATGGTTTCAGAAAAAGGGTTAATAACCAGAATCTACAAAGAGATTGAGAAACTCCACAACAACAAAACAAACAAACCACTTAAGAGATGGACCAAGGACCTCAATAGACATTTTTCAAAAGAGGAAATCCAAATGGCCAACAGACACATGAAAATATATTCAGGATCACTAGCAATCAGGGAAATGCAAATCAAAACCACAATGAGGTTTCACCTCACCCAGGTTAGAATTGCTCACTTACAGAAATCTACCAACAATGGATGCAGGCGAGGATGTGGTGAAAAAGGGACACTAACACACTGTTGGCGAGAATGCAAACTGGTTAAGCCACTATGGAAGTCAGTCTGGAGATTCCTCAGAAACCTGAATACAACCCTACCATACAACCCAGCGATCCCACTCCTTGGAATTTACCCAAAGGAAATCAAATTGGCAAACAAAAAAGTGGTCTGCACCTTAATGTTTATTGCAGCTCAATTCACAATAGCTCAGACCGGGAATCAACCTAAATGCCCATCAACAGAAGACTGGATAAAGAAATTATGGGACATGTACTCTATAAAATACTATACAGCAGTAAAAAACAATGAAATCCAGTCATTTGCAACAAAATGGAGGAATCTGAAAAACATCATGCTGAGTGAAATAAGCCAGTCCCAAAGGAACAAATATCATATCTTCTCCCTGATCTGTGACAACTAACCGAGCACCAAAAAGGAAACCTGTTGAAGTGAAATGGACACTATGAGAAACAGTGACTTGATCAGCCCTTGTCCTGACTGTTGATGAACAACTTAATACTTTATCCCTTTTCGTATGTTTTTGTTCTATTTAATACTATTGGTTGAACTCTTTAATTAACACACAATTATTCTTAGGTATTTAAATTTAACTGAAAAGTGATCCCTGTTAAATATAAGAATGGGAATAAGAGAGGGAGGAGATGTACAATTTGGGACATGCTCAAGCTGACTTGTCCAAATGGCAGAGTTAGAAACATGCCAGGGGATTCCAATTCAATCCCATCAAGGTGGAATGTACCAATGCCATCTCACTAGTCCAAGTGATCATCTTCAATTCACAATTGATCATAATGATAGGATTAAGAGTCAAAGAGATCACATAAACAAGACTAGTGTCTGCTAATACTAACTGACAGAATTAAGAAGGAGAGAACGATCCAACATAGGAAGTGGGATACACAGCAGACTCATAGAATTGCAGATGTCCTAAACAGCACTCTGGCCTCAGAATCAACCCTTAAGGCTTTTGGATCTGGCTGAAGAGCCCATGAGAGTATTTTAGGCATGGAAAGCCAAGACACTCTGGCAAAACAAACAAACACCTAAATGAAAGAGATCCCAGTGGAAAGGACAGGCCATCAAAGAAGGAAGTACCTTTCCTTGAAAGGAGGAGAGAACTTCCACTTTGACTATGACTCTGTCTAAATAAGATTGGAGTTGGCAAAATCAAAAGGCTTCCATAGCCTTGGCAACTCATGACAAGGGGTGATTACTGATGCCATAAACAAGAGTGTGAATTGTTATGTCAACAACAGGAGTCACTGTGCACTTACTCCCCATGTAGGATCTCTGTCCTTAATGTGTTGTACAATGTGAATTAATGCTATAACTAGTATTCAAACAGAACTTTAGACTTTGTGTTTCTGTGTGGGTGCAGTAAAGATTTCAACAGAAATCTTAATACATACTAAATTAATACATACTAATTAATACATACTAAGTTAATACATACTAAATTAATACATACTAAATTAATACATACTAAATTGATCTTCTGTTTATAAAGATAATTGAGAACGAATCTTGATGTGAATGGAATGGCAGAGGTAGCAAGAGATGGGAGGATTATGGGATGGAGGGAAGTTATGGGGGGGAAAAGCTACTGTAATCCAAAAGCTGTACTTTGGAAATTTATATTTATTAAATAAAAGTTTAAAAAAGAATAATTATTTCCAGTTGCATCAATTTAGTTGCAAAACACAGAATTTCATTACTTTTGCAGCTGAGTAATATTCCATAGTGTATTTATACCACATTTTCTTTATCCATTAATTATTTGTTGGTGGGCATCTGAAGAGATTCCATATCTTAGCTAGTATGAATTGAGCTGCAATAAACATGGGGGGGGGGTACGGATACCTATTTCATATGCAGATTTCATTTCCTTCACTTGATCTTAACCAAAAGGCTGAGAAGCAATGATTTCATTTCCTTTAGGTAAATTCCTAGGAGTGGGATGGCTGGATCATAAGGTGTATCTGTTTTAAGCTTTCTGAGGAATCTCTAAACTGCCTTCCACAATGGCTGTCCTAGTTTGCATCCATACCAACAGTGGAATGCAAACTTTTTCCCCACATTCTCTCCAGCATTTATGATTTCTTGATTTCTATATGAAAGTAATTTTAACTGGGGTGAGGTAAAACCTCACTGTGGCTTTTAATTGTAGTTCCCTTAAACAGTGACTGAGCATGTTTCATGTGTCTATTGGCCATTTGAATTTCCTCTTTGGAAAAATGCCTGTTCAAGTTCTTTGCCCATTTCTCAAGTTTGTTTTTTTGCCTGTGAGGGTTTTTTTTTTTTTTAATTTTGTTCATTTATTTGAAAGGTAGAGTTACAGTCAGAGAGAGAGACAGAGAGAAAGGTCTTCCATCCACTGATTCACTCCTCAAATGGCTGCAATGGTGGGAGCTGAATTGATCCAAAACCAGGAGCCAGGAACTTCTTTGTGGTCTCCCACACAGGTGCAGGGGCCCAAGCACTTGGGCCATCTTTGACCTCTTTCCCAAGCTATAGGCAGAAAGTTAGATTTGAAGAGGAACAGCTGAGACACAAACCAGTGCCTACATGGGATGCAGGTGCTGCAGGTGGAGGTTTAGTCTACTATGCCTCAGTGCCAGCCTTAGTTGGTGAGTCTCATAAGCTTTCTATAGATTCTGGATGTTAATATTTTATCAGTTGCATAGTTTGCAAATATTTTCAACCATTCTGTTGGTTTCTTCTTCCCTTTGTTGACTATTTCTTTTGCAGTGCAGAGCTTCTTAAATTGATGTAATTCCATTTGTCTAGTTTTGCTTTGATTGCCTGTGCTTCTGGATTCTTTCCCAAGAAGTCTTTGCCTATGCCAATGTCTTACCAGAGATTCTCCAATGTTCTCCTTCAGTAATTTGATAGTATCAGTTCATAGATTTGGAATTTGGATCTGATCCATTTTGACTTGATTTTTGTATAAGGTGTAAAGTACGAGTCATGATTTACAATTCTGCTCATGGAGATCCAGTTTCCCCAGCACCCTTTGTTGAAGGGACTGTCCTTCCATCAGGGACTGATTTTAGTTTCTTTGTCAAAGGGAGATCTATACTATTTTCAACTTATGATGTATAAAATGAAATACTGGAAGTAAGTCTGAAAAGCTAACCTTAATGGGCAATTTCCTTTGTATATTTGCTTAAATCTTTGTGAATTACCTGTATCAGAAATGGCTGGAGTTTAGAGGGAACCACTGCTGACTTCCATAGGAAGAAGGTCTGTGTCTTCCATTAACTGAAGCCTGCCTGCACTATCTGCAGGAATACTGATTAGGTATAGGTGTAACTGAACTCATGGGAGTTTAATTATAATCAATCCTAACCCTTCTTCTAGTTCTGATCTGAAGTGAAAGAAAAGAATATTGGTGTGACACATTGCTTTGGGGACAGACAGATCTGCTGGGCAGGCACTGGACTTCTAAAGCTGGAGCTGAGTTGGTTCAAGAAATAACCAACATAAGTTATATCTTTAAAGATGACACTATATTATCATTGGAAGTGGCTGCCCCTTTAGTCAGCATTGTTAATAAAATATAATCTCATTTAGTGACTAGTGTGCATGTAGTATGTCGTATTTGTAAAGGACAGGGGAGGACAGAGAAGGAAAGGGTAAAAGAGAAGTAGTAATATAGACTGTATGTAATGGGGAGGGTATGCGAGGTATGGTCTGGGTATTGGCATTTGTAAAATTCCTCAGGTGATTCTAATATGTGGTTGGCTAGGAAACAGAAGACTGGCATCATACATTTTAATAACAATGCAAACCTTTACTTTTGTAAAAATAATGCACCAAAATAAGATAAATACAAGAGAGGGGCAAAAGACCTACTTTTCTTTCACAAAGACAAATCATGTCCTTTGGGATTGGGTTTGTGTAGAGAGGGAACTACCTACTAGGGGCTTCCTCAGATATATCCATTTTAACAAAAAGAATGCATAGCATTGTAATTCTAGAGACACATTACCTTGAACTCATACATCTGCTTCTTGGAATGACTTTGGGTCCTCCAATGGGTGTGTGAACCTCATTATGAAAGAACAAGAAAATGAATGAACTTCAAAACATTTGTGAAAAAATTAAATTAAAGGTAAAATTAAAAACTACAAACTTTATTTCTCAAGGTAAATCCCGTCAGCCGGTGCCGTGGCTCAATAGGCTAATCCTCCACCTTGTGGCGCCGGCACACCAGGTCCTAGTCCCGGTCAGGGCACCGGATTCTGTCCCGGTCGCCCCTCTTCCAGTCCAGCTCTCTGCTGTGGCCCGGGAGGGCAGTAGAGGACGGCCCAAGTGCCCTGCACCCCATAGAGACCAGGATAAGCCCCTGGCTCCTGTCATCGGATCAGCACGCCAGCCTCGGAGGCCATTGGAGGGTGAACCAACGGCAAAAAGGAAGACCTTTCTCTCTGTCTCTCTCACTGTCCACTCTGCCTGTCAAAAAAAAAAAAAAAAAAAAAAAAAGGTAAATCCCGTCAAGTTCAGGATACTTGTAAAAGCAACAATACTGGGGTCAGCACTGTGGCATGGCAGGTAAAGCTGCTGTCTGTAGCGCCGGCATCCCATATGGATGACAGTTCAAGGCCCAGCTACTCCACTTCCAATCTGGCTCCTTGCTAATGTGCCTCAGAAAGCAGTGGAAGACAGCCCAAATGCTTGTGCCTCTGCACCCACATGGGAGACCTGGAAGAAGCTCCTGGCTCCTGGCTTCTCATCAGCCCAGCTCCAACCGCTGCAGTCATTTGAGGAGTAAACCAATGGATGGAAGATTCTCTCTCTCTCTCTCTCTCTCTGTCTCTCTCTCTCTCTAACTCCATCTTTCAAATAAAATAAAGAAATCTTAAAAAATAAATAAGCAATGATACTAGCCAGTTAATCCATCTAGAAAGACTGAGGGTTCTAAATATTCAACAATATCAATGTATTGCTCTTTAAATATTTTTTTCAGATTAGAAAACAAAAAATGTCCAAAAATGTCAAATACAGATATAAAGTAGATGGTTAATGATTTCACATTGAAATTCACAAAATTGCCCTTATTTGCTAAGAGGAATTGACAGGCATATTGTCATGGTGGAGAAAGAATATTGTCATAAGGAGCACATGTTATGTTCTTTGATTCTCAAGACAGTCAATAAGCAAAATACTTTGAGCATCCCAGAAATGATGGCCAGGAACTTTGCTCTTGTGTGGTCTGCTTTTGCTATGATCTCTCCATAACCATTGCTTTGATAATGATTTTTGTTCAGGATCATAGTGATAAAACCATGTTTGACCTTATCTACAGTACTTCAAAGAAATGCCTCAGAATCTTGATCCCACTTATTTAAACATCCACTGAAAGTTCTCTTGTCTGTGGCATGTCTGTGCCCAAAAGTTTTGGCATACATCAGGCAGAATTTCTGTTCTACTTTCATTTTCCAATCATAATTGTATAAGTCGAACCAGCTGAGATGTCCATGATACTGGTGATTATGTATGCTACTCATTCATCCTTTTTTATTAGAGCAAGAAAAATTTAATTTTTTCCTTGCAAATCGATACAGAGCATCTGCCACTACAGGCTTCACTTTCATCGCCATCTCATTCCTTTTTAAAAATGAGTTATCCAGTAATAAACTGCTAATTTATTTGAGGCATTGTCCTCATGAACTTTTCATAAGCCACGATTTCGCCATTCTTTCACCCAAGTTTCCCCACATATTTGATATTTCTTGCTTCAAACTGACTAGAATTCATTTTGCTCTGATGGGAGCTCTTTACTAACTCAAGTCATATATTTCTTAGTGCTGAAACTAATTTCTGCCCAGACTTGCTATAATGGGTTAGTATAAGTCCATTTTTGTGCAAAAAGTTTTGAAGCCCATGCACAATTTTTCTACTGTGAGCATTTTTTCACGAGGATTTTGAAGATCCTTCTCCTACTGTCAACTTTGTTCACTGCTGTATTCTAGGGCCTAAGCATCTGCAATATGTACTGTTGATGTTCATTTCACACAAGACTTTTACACTGGACTAAGAGATGTTCACCTGGAAAAAAAAATTATTTCTGGCTGTGTCTATAAAGGGTGTGTCAGGAAGAGATTAGCATTTTAATCTGCAGACTAGGTAAGGAAGATCCACCTTACCAACGGAGGCCGCCATCAACCAATCATTGGAGGGCTGGATAGGAAGTTTGTTTTTCTCTTTTCCAGGTGGCACACCCACTTTATCTTGTTCTTAGATGTCAGGAACTTCTGCTCCAGGATCTTTAGACTCCAGGACTTATACCAACCAACCCCCACTAGTTCTCAGGACTTTAGCTTTAGACTGGGAGTTCTATGCTTGGCTTTGCTGGGTCCCAGGCCTCTGAATTTGTCCTGGATTACATTACTGCCTTTTCAAGTCTTCAGTTTGAGTTTGTAGGTCATAGGCTTCCTCAGCCTCATAACCATTGGAGGCTATTTCCATGACAAAACTTTGCTCCTATATCCTGTAGGTTCTGTTTTTTGTTTTTTTTTTTTCCTGAACAACCCTAATATAATGCTCAATACTTACTGAAAAAATAATGATTATGAATAAATTCAAACTGCATTTCAATCAGCCATCAATATATAACCTATTTTCCACAATTACACAAATAATGTAGTATTAAACAGAGATCAAAATAGGGTAATAAAGCCTTTTCTTTTTCTAAAGAGGAAATTGAACTATTATGTAAGCACTGATTTCAACTTTGTAAATTATTTTTCTCTTTTGGAAATTTTAAAATGCACATTAAGGTACTAAATGCACTAGGAGGTTCTGAAAAATTTTCCCTGCTAAATTTTGTTCATATTTCTCAAGTATATTTCAAAAATGAATTCATATTAGGTCTCATTTAAAACATGTTAAAAACCATGGAAACTAGTACTGTGAGAATATGAGGAACTGAAGTTTGAATTCTGAAAATTAAAGACAGACAAATAGTGTTTTTGGTTCAGCACTGTCCAATCAGAAAATAAGAAAAAAAAATCTAATTAGAAAAGCCATCAACATAAGAGTTTTTAACCAAAAAAACTGACCATTAATTGAAAGAAACGAGTTCTGAGCATCAGCTATCACTGCTTCATTACTTTGCTCTTGGAGTGAAGCAGAAGAAATGTTATGAAAGAAACTGTAGATTGATAATGAAGTAAATTTCAGATCAAATTAAAATTAAATAATGACGTTTTACTCAGCAGCAGTTACATAAATGTATAATGAAATGATAATCATGGGTATTTAAAAGCTTTAGCGATTTCCTCATTCTCAGAGGGCAATATTAATGTAGCTATTGCTTGGGTAATAAAAAAAACATAAATTGAATCACTTGATATCTACAGAGAATTATTTTCCCAAACTACGTTTGTTTTCCCAAATTTCTACTGGGGGAAGAAAAAGTCTAACACCATTTCAGCAGTGAGCATGAATTCTAAAAAAGGTATTCATTTACATATTAACCGAACAGTGTCACAAAATATCTCCTTTATTTCTTCCCTGTCCAAAGGTATCCAGGATGAACAATTTCTTTTCTCTTTTCCTGCTCCCATTCCTCCCTTTCTGTCCTTTCCAGATCGCTGCAGCCCCACCCACACTGGGAGTCCTGCTTACACCCTTGGCCATTACAGTCTATTCTCCAAAGAGCAGCTAGATCTTGCTTTGAACTGAACATCAGATCATGCCACTCTTTAGTTCTCAAGTCTCGTGGCTTTTAGAACACTTAAAATAAAACCCAAGGTCTGTAGTATCCATAGCCTCTGAGACTCTTGGGAAATTGTTATCCATTACACTTCCAAATTCATCTCTTATCACTCTCTTGCAGCATTGCATCCACATAATGAAAACTGATTCTAGAACATGTCAAGTGTTATCTTGACAGAGAGGCCTTCTATGGTCATCATATCAGAAAAATATGTTCTCCCTGCCTCCCCCTTACCCTCCACCACTGCCTCTATATAAATACAATTTACTTGTTATTGCTCCATAGCTCTCTTTAAATCTGGGTTACCTTTCATTATTCTGCTTATTTGTTGCTGCCACTACAGTGTAAGATGGATGAAAGCACATTTCACACGGGTCTTATTTGTTGCCTTATCCCAAACACCTAATACATTATTGGTGGATAATGGGCACTCAAAAAATATTCATTCAATCAATTAATTGATGAACTGATTTTAAATGTGGAAATATTTATTACTTAATTTCAAAACAATCTTAACTGGAAAGATTATTCATCTCACTTCATAACACTTTAAATGAGCAATTCTATATTAACAGGAAAATACTGCCATATAATGAACTTGCTTCTTATAGCACTCAAGAAAATTGTTTCAATGAATAATAGGCATAACCTGTTGACAAATTTTGAAAAGTAGGCATTTATGCTACTTTATAATATATATGCCTACAAATTATTAGATCTTTTTTTAAGGTTTATTTATTTATTTGGAAGTCAGAGTTACAGAGAGAGAAGGAGAGGTAGAGAGAGAGAGAGGTCTTCCAGCTTCTGGTTCACTCCCCAACTGGCCACAATAGTCAGAGCTGTGCTAATTGATCAGAAGCCCATAGCCAGGAGCTTCCTCCAGGTCTTGCCATGCGGCTGCAGGGGCCCAAGTACATCTTCTACTGCTTTCCCAGGAGATAGCAGAGAGCTGGATCGGAAGTGGAGCAGCCAGGACTTGAACCGGAGCCCATATGGAATGCCAGCACTTCAGGCATGCCCTCTACGCCACAAGGCCGGCCCCTATTAGATCATTTAACTACCAAAGATGCACCCTATCTGTCCCTTCCCTGTAAGGATGGGCTAGACTCAGTGACTTGCTTTTCAGAAGCAGTAAGAGGCATAAATGACAACGTGTGATTGTGATAGTAGGTCATAAAAGATTATGCAGCTGCCACAGTGTGAGGACATATACACAGTTATATGGAATGCCCGCGAGCTAAGGAGCTGCAGCCTCTGATCAGGGGGCTATCATCCTCCTGACCTCCTGGAGCCTTCAAATGACTGAAGCCTGGACAACGTCTCAACTACAGTCAGGTGAGAAATCCTGAGCCACAATCTCTGACGGAAACCACTAAGACACGTGACCCAAAGAAACTGCAAATGACAAATGCTTATTATTTAACCCACTGACTTTGGAGTACGTTGTTATGCGGCAATGTAAAAGTAATACAGGTCTAGGCCGGCGCCGCAGCTCACTAGGCTAATCCTCCGCCTGCAGCGCTGGCACACCGGGTTCTAGTCCCGGTCAGGGCACCGATCCTGTCCTGGTTGCCCCTCTTCTAGGCCAGCTCTCTGCTGTGGCCAGGGAGGGCAGTGGAGGATGGCCCAAGTGCTTGGGCCTTGCACCCCATGGGAGACCTGGAGAAGCACCTGGCTCCTGGCTTCGGATCAGCGAGATGCGCTGGCCGCGGCGGCCATTGCAGGGTGAACCAACAGCAAAGGAAGACCTTTCTCTCTGTCTCTCTCTCTCACTGCCCACTCTGCCTGTCCAAAAAAAAAAAAAAAGTAATACAGGTCTATACAATGAACATTTTTCACTAAGAAAAGGAATTCTTGAGTTACCCACTTAGTAATTTTGGTTAATTTATTTAACCTCTCTGAACTTCATGGCTTCATCTAAATTGGGAGAATATTATCTATTGCACTCATTTGTTAAGATGAAACTATGTATTATATATTACAGAAGTCTACAACATTGGTTAATTTTGGTTCATTTGCTTTTCATCAATGATTCGCCAATAGACAAATTGTATCATCTTGTATTCTCTTGTCTGAAAAGATTGATAAGAATGGAGCAAACCCTCAATGCTATAAGAAAGACTAATTTCTAAATGCATCATGATAAAAAATTAATATACAAGTTCTTTATTTGATATGTGCAATTGATTTTCTCTTAAAAGTTTCTATGTAAAATGAGTATTATACTAGGAAATCCCACTAAATTCTACCAAATTCTATAATGTCCCTCAAAACAGTTCAAATTTGCAAATACAGTATAATAATACAAGGGTACTTCAAACTTCAAAAAGTTTGTTGAAAATGCAATTAAAAGCTAAGTTTACTTTTGTGTAAATATTCTTTGAAATCCGCTCATTTTTCTCATAATATGCATTCCCATGAACTTTTCAAAGAATGCTTTTCATGGATTACAACATTTTGCACCAAAATAAACTCATTTTTAATTCCATTTTCCACAAACTTTTTGAAGTACTGTATTTACATCCCCTTCAGAACTGAATTATTTATGCTCCAGTTGCTGGGCATGCTGCATGCTGATAGCCTTCTGTTTTCTACCCTCTGAAGGAACCATACTAAGTTGAAGATAGCTGCTTTTCCCCCAGCCATAGCCTCTTCCCCTGGAAAGCTTGTATCCATCCTCTGGTTCATGTGGGACTACAAATGTCCAACTCCCTTGCTCCAACTCAGTGTAATTTTTTTTTTTTTTGACAGGCACAGTGGACAGTGAGAGAGACAGAGAGAAAGGTCTTCCTTTGCCGTTGGTTCACCCTCCAGTGGCCGCTGCAGCTGGTGTGCTGCGGCCTGCGCACCTCGCTGATCCGAAGACAGGAGCCAGGTGCTTCTCCTGGTCTCCCATGGGGTGCAGGGCCCAAGCACTTGGGCCATCCTCCACTGCACTCCCGGGCCATAGCAGAGAGCTGGCCTGGAAGAGGGGCAACTGGGACAGAATCCGGCGCCCCGACCGGGACTAGAACCCGGTGTGCTGGCGCCGCAAGGCGGAGGATTAGCCTGTTGAGCCACAGCGCCAGCCTCAGTGTAATTCTTAAAAGACATCCTAGGTCAAGTTCTTCGGAGGCTATTGTAAGGTAACTTTCCTCTTCCCAATCTTTCTTTCCCATAACCCAAGTTCCTTCAAGCAAATTCTCCATCTCAGAACCTTCTTTCTGAGAAATGCAAACTATGACACCCATGCATTCAAACTTTGTATCACACATTAGGGACCTGCTGGGACTTCACTTTGGTTTAAGGGCTAGAAGCAAGGAGTGGCCGGGGTCAGTACTGGGCAGACTCAACATGGTCTCAGCTGGCAGTTGGATAAAGGGAGGCTATTGAAGTTTCCTTAGCATCCCCTCAGAAAAGGGAGCTTATTTTCTAACCTAAATGCTATTGCTTAAGAAAGAGGAAATTGAGGCGCTAACATTGTGGCATAGTAGGTTAAGCCAACCGTTTTAACAATGTCATTTCATATGTTGATTGGTGTCCCAGCTACAACACTTCCTATACAGTTTCCTGCTAATATGCCTGGGAAAGCAGAAGATGGCCCAAGTTCTTGGGCCCCCTGCCATGCACATTGGAGAAACAGATGAAGCACTGGCTCCTGGCTTCAGCCTGGCCCAATCCTAGCCATTGCAATCATTTTGGGAGTGAGCCTGCAGTTGAAAGCTCTCTGTCCAGCATGAAGCTGGACTGGAAGTGGAGCAGCCAGGACTCGGAGAAGGCACTCCAATATGGGATGTGGGCATCCCAAATGATGTCTTAAACTGCTGTGCCAAATGCCTACTTCATGATATTCAATTTTAATGATCTATTTGAAAACCCCTCAGGTGCATAGACTTCAAACATTTTTGTACCAAAATAAATTTATTTTAATTTAGCTTTCCATAAACTTTTTGGAGTAGCCACGATTTCAAAATTAGAGACTGTGGTGCTTACATGCATTTCTTTTAAAATTTTTATCACACTTTTGAGTATATATTCGAAGTACAAGAGTTACCTAAACCTCCATGTTTCCTGCAGCACTATTCATAGAAGGAAGATAGGAAATCAAAGTAGGTGTCCACACACAGATTAATGAATAAGGAAAATGTGGTATGCATTCACAATGCAATGCAATTCAGCCATAATTAAAAGAGATCCTCTCATTTGCAACAATGTGGATGAGCCTGAAGAACATTATTTTAAGTGAAATAAGTAAGACACAGAAAGACAAATACTGCTTGATCTCACATATGGAATCTCAAAAAACTAAACTCAAAGAAGTAGAGTGAAATGGTGGTTGCCAGACACTGGGGTAGGAGGTTGATAAAAAGGGGAGATGTTGAATACAGGGTACAACAACTAAGTTACACAGGAGGAATACATTTTAGTGATCCATTATACAGCTTGCTGACTGTAACAATGAGTTGTAGATTTCAAAAATATTTATCTAATGCTACATTATCAATAGAACAAGTTACTTAGGCATGGGTAAATTATGTTCTGACAGGATAGTGTCATAATTACTATAAACTATAGATTTTTAGAAACACAAGTTCAAATCCTAATTATGCCACTTACTAGTTATAAGTCCCTAAACAAATTAGCTCTTCTGAGCTTTTTCATATCTATTTAATTAATAATATATTTACCACTTAAAAGTAGTATGATAATTCAACAAGATAATGTATGTATAATAATTAGCTGGGTGTTTAAAATGTCTTAAAAGATCATGATCTGGTCATTAATTTTGTTTTAATTACAACTGCACATTTTAAACTATGGGTAGAGGATTTTCTGATGTTTTCACTGGGTCATATTAAAACACAACGGAAAAAGTCTCAGAAATGTGGCTGAAATCTCCAAACACAAGAAAATCCATGATAACATTTGCACACCTACAGGCTCTTCTTCCCTCATTCTTTACTCAAACACAGAAATAGAAATGATATAAACATAGAAATACAAGTGTACTAGAGATGTAAGTATAAATAGATACATGAACACGACATAAATAGATACAGAAGATGAACTTGCTTGAGAGTAACAGAGTTAGTAAGTCTCAGAATAGTTTAGCTGTTTTCTTGTCCTCTTCCTAGGACTGGGAGAGATGTGCTGAGAGAAGCACTGATGGAGAATGTGGACCTTTAAGAAAGCAAAATGACATCCTGCTTCCCAATGGATGCCTGCAAAGCTGCTGAAGCAGGTCTATCTGCACCCACGGTCAGAGGACCACAGACAGTGCCTGGGAGAACTCATTTCTCCAGCTCACCATACAGACCAGTGACTACTTTGCTAGAAAATACCGGAGGTGGGAGCAGTCAGAACATTTCACAGTGGCAAGGTAAAGAGTAGAGGCAAGAAGAGCTTGTGGCCAGCACTCCCATGTGGAAATGGAAAAGGTAAGCAAGCTTCCCCCAAGCCACATAGGTATACAGTAGGTATACAGTAGCATCCAGATATGGGCCAATTTACAGGGAACCTGTGTATGCTCAAAAGTGGTGAGAAACCCAGCTTGTTGAGGAGAAGGTTGGACATGAGGTGCTCACAGGTGGCAGCATGGAGCATATACAGAACCATGAATCAGTGTGTCTGTGTGTGCGTGTGTGTGTGTGTGTGTGTCTAAGGGGCAAAGTTGTTATTCCCCAAGAACTACAAATATGCTGCATGAGAAACCAGCACACAAACACAAATCCTGCCTACAGGGCACCAGCAGGCACACACCGTACCAGGCTTAAAAGGTGTTTTGTTCTTCCCCTGCTCACTACTCTCCCCAGGTTGGGCCTATAAAAGAGGGAGAAGGTAGGGAGAAAATGCAAGTTCAGAAGACAGCCCCACCTGTGGTTGCAAGTGGACTGGGAGAAGCCCCATATGGAATACTCAGATACTCTGAGGCTCAAACCAGAAGCTGAATCTCCTAAGGATCCTTTACCCCTGAAAAAGAGAATCACAGAAATGTAACTCCTTATCATTTAAAGTGACAAAAGAGTCACTGTATCTCCCAGAGGTTTCTTTAGTGAGCAGGGAAAGAACAGACAATAGAGAAGTGTTGACAGGAGTGATAGAAGAAAACAAATATTTACCCTGGCATATTATGATCAACTCATTCAATAAACTGACTTACAGTTAAAAGATAATTCCAGGAAGGAGAGAAATGAGACATCTTATGGAACAAAAAGTGTAGTTTTGAGAGATCAAAGATGAAGGAAAGGGGAAAATGGCACTTCCTTTTTACAGGGTAAAGGGAGATTTTAAAAGATGCTGGACAAGATGGTTCCCACTCTGTGCACCAGGGGGCGCCACAGGGTCCAGGCAGCTTTGGTGAGGCAAGCAGTAACCAGTGGGAAGAGGAGTGGGCAGGGGCTGCCAGGAAGAGCAGAGATGTGCACCTAGTTATTCATGTTCACTGGGTATTCCCTAGCGGGGTGCTCGTGTCTGTTCTAGAAAGAGAGGAAGGCATATGAAAAGGAAACGGAAATTGTATTTCTCTGAAAACATAATCCAAGTTGCTAAATGAGTTTCACCTGCACTGAATGCTTCATCAAAACCAATGATGCCTGTAATCAGAAGTGCCCCATACTTGTTTAGTTCCCCTCCTTTCTAACATCCATCAATTCAGCAATGGATTATGAAAATCTACATCACACTCAGGCACCTCATAAGCCTACAAAGAAGCGATCTTTTCCTCTGTGGAATGACTCTTTTAATGTTCTTACTTTCCAATTTACATCAGTTAGAAGCTGTTAAAGTAATGACACAGGCATTAGAAAAATAAAGGGAATGGGGAAGGAAGACTTCACGTCTGTGTTTTATTCATCCTACTGCCTGTTGAGTTTATATCACTGGCTTCAAATTTATCCAGTTTCTTTTCTTTTATGATTGGAGACATTAAGGGCAACCTGTCATCTCTGTAAAATAACATTTGTAGCACTCTGAATCTTCTCACTGTAATCTTTAATAACTGTCTTATGTTCAAGTTGACAGCAAGCAAGTAATAAAACGCCTAATACCATTTTATAGGTCACATAATACAACAGTTTATTTTAGCTCAGCAGGGTGATAACAGGTAACAGATAATGAAGTCGCTGCAGATTTGTATAATACAGTTTCTGAGTTGGCAACAGCTTCAGCAAAGCCTCAGTTATTTTCTTTTGAGCTATGACAAAACAGAAGTGCATTTCCCATTTTTTTTTCTTTCTCTTGTGGTTCATAACACTAAAATTAACCTCGGAGATGGAGCAATTTAATTTTTACAACTTAGTGTGTTAATGTGCAAACGAATCAACTTTGTAATGAGGGAGGGTGTCTTTCTTGTAGAACTTCAAATCACATAAGCGAAAAAAGAAATCATTCTACAACTATTTAGAAATACAGAAACGTCTAAGATATCTTTGATAGAACAGCTACTGGCCAATTCTGGCTATTAACATTGTAATAGAAATTAAATGCAATTGATTAAAATTAAAATGCTATAACTGAAAAGTTTGCATTAAAACTTATTTATTTATTTACCAGGCAGAGAGACAAATAAGGACAGTGATAGCGAGAGATTTTCCATCTGCTATTTCACTCCACAAAATCCTGCAGCAGTGAGGGGTGGGCCCGGCCAAAGCTGGAGCTCGGAACTCCATCTACCTCTCCCACATGGTGGCAGGGACCTAAGCACTTGAAGCATTACCCACTGCCTCCCAAGGTGCACTATAGCAATGAGCTGGAATAGAAAGCAGGGCTGGATTCTAACCCAGATGCTCCAACATGGGATGCAGGTGTCTCATGTGGCATTGTAACCACTGCCTCAAATACCTGCCCCACCTTGTTTGTATCTAATCATACTGCATCTTCCTAGGATTGGGTACTTTATATCATTTTTTAAATTATTTTGAATCAACATAAAGACAACATACTATAAGTAGTTCATAAATACAACTCTAAGAATATTTCCCTTCCTTCCTCCTTCTTCCTTCCTCTCCTTTTCTGCTTTTTTAACTTTTATGACCATATATTTTAATTTACTTTATAATCAGAGGCTTAATGCTCCACTAAATACAGTGTTCAACAAATTAAAAGTAGAAAGACCACTGTTCAACAGGAACAGTGAGCTATAGACAGGAGCTATGAACAATAATCAAATACAAATATGTCAACATTACTCATATATACTAAATATTTTTATATTTTATATATTAGCTAGCATAAATTAGAAAAAATATATTTGTCTTTTTGTGTCTGGCTTTTCTCACTAAGTGCAATGGTCTCCACTTGCACCTATTTTGTTTCAAAAGACAGGATTTCATTCTTTTTATGGGTGAGTAGTATTCCATTATGTGTATAAATCACATTTTCTTTATCCAGCCATTTGCTGATGGACCAGCTCAGCAGCTCTAGCTACACTTGATTCTCTGTCTCTTCAGGGGTATTAAAAAAGTAAGATGCCACCTTTAAGGCCTATCTATATCCAAGCGTAGTAGTCAGCTGAATATTTCTCCTTATCCATTTCTTTGTGTCTACATACCTCTCCTCCCTAATCTCTCCTTGTCTATGGAGCATTACAGATCATACAAACACTAATGCAATGGTATAATTTTTGTTATATCTTGCAACTGGATTGATCTGGCTTTCTACAGGTCCAATACCTTCTGTTCACACCTTCCCTACTTGTTGAATTTTATTTGATATTTTTCTTTTATCTTAATTTTTCTCATTTCCTCCCACATGTCTGTAAAGTCTAATTTCTCTATTCTACCTAATTCTACCCTCACTTAGTTGAAACCTGATAGAACACTAATCAACACGAATAGTACCTGAGTTTCTGCAGATGATATGTGAGGAAGGATACCACCACATGATATAGCACAGTCATGAAGGAAGTGCATCCAGCTACAAGTAACTTAAAACCTAATAACATTACCTTAGACCACAGTGATATAGGAAGCTAACTTAAGAAGGGCAAATGTTGGTTGCAGCAAGTAAGTGTTAATTGCGACTCCTGAGTCCCATATAGGTGCCTGGGTTCAAGTCTCAGTTCCACTCTCAATTCCAGCTTCCTGGAATGTGCACCCTTGGAGGCAGCAGTGAAACTTCAAGTATTTGGGTCCTTACCACCCACCTGGTGACCCAGATTTAGTCCTGGGCTCATGGATTCAGGTGTAACTATTGCAGGCATTTGGGAAGTGAACCTTGCAATATCTTTATTGCAAGGTATTTATTTTAAATTTTAAATAAAATTTTAAATAAAATTTTAAATTTAAAATAAATACCTTGCAATAAATTTAAAATATGAATGGAAATAGGAGAGGAGTTAGAAGAAGGGTAGGAATGCATGTGGGAGGGAAGGTTTGGTGGGAAGAATCACTATGTTCCTAAATTTGTATATGTGAAATGCATGAAGTTTGTATACATTAAATAAAATGGAATAAAAAAGAAAAATAAATTTAATGTAATGAATGCAGACTGAGGTGTCTCTGGTTTGATTGAGATGCTTCAAGGTTGTCATCATACACCTTGGCTCCTCCATCATGACCCCCACCTCCCAACACCCTCAGTTATAATTTTTGTTGTGGGCTTGATATTCCATTATCACAAGATGACTGCAAAATCTCCTGAAATTATGCCTATGTCCCACTAATAAGAAGGCATAAAAAGCAGTGCTAGTAACAGGTGCTCTCTGTGTTACAAAATCAATGTTTTAACACATTCTCTCTGAACTATCCACTCCCTAGATCTCATTGGTCAGCACTGGGTTAAATGACTACTCCAACACAGTGTGATAAAATGAAATCAAGGTGATTGGTTTGGCTAATCATATATTATCTCTTAGATCCTCACAAGGGATCGCTCATCACTAGCCATACAAACCAAGGTTCTGAGAGAAGGAAAGGAATAGATAAGATGGATATAGAATGCATTGTGGGTAGGAAATCAATATTGCTGATCTTGGAGTGGAGGAGGAAAAATGAGCAAGATTAAGGATACAGCAAGGGCATCAAGGGCACTAGAATGTGCAGTACACAAGTGATACAAATAGCAAAATAAGCAATAGGAACAGCATGCTGAAAATTTGGATTCAACTCCAGAATACTGAAGACGGTAGGAGAATTGGAAGCAAGATAATGGCACAAATATTTCTGTTTTAGAATGGTGCCTAGCAGAGATTTTTGGCCTCTAAGAAGAAATAAATTCTTACCACAATGACATCCTCATCTTCCGGTCCTCCTCCAATGAGGAGAAATGGACATGAAATTGTGGGGTCCTGGACCACCTTTCCATGTGCAGGTAAGGTGCGCAGCAGTGTGACTCCCATGCAACTCCACCACTCGGCCCTATCTGTTTTCTCATTTTGTCTCATGGAACACTCCCAGGCCAGTCATCAAGGAAACGTTCTTTTGAGGAAGGTATGTTCCTTATCCACCCTACATCTGCTACTCTTCTGAGGATGCTTCTTGGTATAGGATGAACTAATGAGTGCTAAGTTCTCAACTGCATTTGGAGAAGGAAGATGCTAATATGTGTAAGTCATGGTCCTTTGTTAATTTACCATTATTTTTGTTATCACAAACTGGCTACGGTCAGAATGTTGTGCTCATATTGATAATGAGCATTTCCAATAAATGAAAATATATTAATTTACCTTTTGAGTTAATAAGTTTCCACAAATGCCTTTTTGGAACTTTAACATAAGCAAGCATATATATATATATATATGTATGTGTGTGTGTATATATATATATAAAGTAATGTGTGTATCGGTATTGCTGCAAATATAGTTTTGTGAAACTCTGTTTTATAGCTCTGTCAAACCAATGGTTAAGAATGTTACACTATTATTGCTTTAATTATCTGTGATTACTTTAAACTTACTGTATATGAGTGAAATGGTCATTTTCCACTCAGTCATTGTTTATAGCTTTCATCTATATTTGCACTACACTAGGATCTTTTTTGTTGATTACACTTTTACTCAGTGAAATATTAAGTCTTTTTACTGTAATTTTAAAATGTAACCTCAAAAAAAAAAAAGAATGATGAAAAGTGGGAGAGGGGAAGAAGGGAGGAATGAAATATTATTATGTTCTTAGAATTGTATCTAAAAATCACATGGAATGTTAAAACTGATTAAAAATTAAAAGAAAAAAATTTGTTTAAAGATTTATTTATTTGAAAACACAACAGAGGAAGAGGGTGAGAAGAAAGGAAGGAAGGAAGGAAGGAAGGAAGGAAGGAAGGAAGGAAGAAGGAAGAGGAATGAGGAGAGAGGAGAGAGGAGAGGAGAGGAGAGGAGAGGAAAAAGAAAGGCTCCTGCTACGATCCAGGAACTCCGTCCTGGTCTCCGACATGGGAGACAGGGCTGAGTACTTGGGAGATCCTTTACTGACATCCCAGGCACATTACAGGAAGCAGCCGGGACCCAAACTGGCACTCTGATACGGGATGTCGGCATTGCTCTGACACCTTTACCTGCTGCGCCAAAATGCCAGCAACAAGCATATTTTTGATAAAAATTATCTCCTAACACTTTTGTTTCTTTTTTTCTGTATTAGTGGTGTCATCCATATAAAAGAGAACACAGGCACTGGATAAAAAAGTGGGCCTACATAGTTTTAAATGGTTCAACGTAGTTGTATACTATTTCTCAAAAAGACAAACAGTATCTACTATGGAGAAATGGACATCTGAGAAGTAACATGCTTCCTACATTACAAATATTTTACACATGTCACTGGGTTTTCTGTCATAATGTACAAGAGTTGTGTACTCTGTTAGTTCAAATATAAACTTAGAAAAATAAAGTGAGTTTCTATGAGAGTTTCTCTCATCATCCTTAGACACATTATATGAGAGTATTTTTTCAAATAGACAAACATCTGCTCTACTCACAGGATGTCCTATGATCACTAAAGGGTAGAAAACATAAGAAAATACTGAAAAAAGATGATGAAAAGATAAACACATTTCCAAATGAAATCAGAATTTATATAATGCTGAAACTTCATTATGACTTGAGGACCCTACCTCTTGGGGTTTATGGGTAAGTCATGAAATTAATAGAAAGCATGAAAATTAATGAACAAGGCCATTTCCAATGATATAATTTGCAAGAGGCTTATAATTTCAAGTAGATTCTATCCAATAACTTTTATTCACCTATCTTCAGATAATTTTTACCACACTGAAGCATTTAAGGAAAAGTTTTATTAATAGTAAAGGTATTAACTTATATTAAAAATAAATTCACATTTCTTTCTAGTTTGCCAAAATTTAAAGCTTTTCACTGTTCATTCGCCAAATCTATGAAGAGAATACAAAATGTCAGTGGATAGAACACTTGGAAACAGAAAAGTAACACAACATTCATGAATAGCTCAGTCCTGGATTTGGAATGATCCTGTGCCTGGCTTTGCACACAGTTAATAAAGAATGCATATTTCTGTATTGCAACTTACCTTCTTCTCTGATTCTCTAAAAAATAAATTAATAATATTTGACAGATAACTCTCCAAATGTTTCATCCCATTCTTCAATATCTAGAAATCATCTACCTCTCTTTTTTAGAGATTTATTTATTTATTTGAAAGGCAGAGTGACAGAAACAGAGGGAGAGGGAGAGCGAGCTCTTCTATCCGCTGGTTCACTCCCCAAATGGTCGCAATGTCCAGTGCTGGGCCAGACCAAAGCTAGGAGCCAGGAGCTTCTTCTGGGTCTCCCACATGGGTGCAGGGGTCTGAGGACCTGGGCCATCTTCCACTGCTTTCCCAAGTGTTTTAGAAGGAAGCTGGATCAGGGAGCATCCATGACTCCAACAGGTGCCCATATGGAATACTGACATTGCAGACAGAAGCTTACCCAGTATGCCACAGTGCCAACCCTAGAAATCATCTTTTTAAAGCTCCTGTCCAGTCTGGAAATAACAGCAATGTTCATGGTAAATGGCCACTTCCTTAAAGAATGAAAAAAAAAATGTCCTTGGACCCCTGTACCCACAGAGGAGACCCAGGTGATGCTCCTGGCTTTGGCCTCTCACAGCCTTCGTCACTGCAGCCATCTCTCTCTCTCTCTCCCTCCTCTCTGAAACTCTACTTCTCCTATAAAATAAATAAATCTTGGAAAAAAAAAAGAGTGAAAAACCTCACGTAGTTCTCAAAGCAAGAAAGGGTAGTACAGACAAACCCAAGAGACAAAATATCGTCCAGTGTCACTCTTAAGAGTTCACCAGGAACTGCTGATGAACTGTTGTCATTCTTCTACCAGCTACAGCTTTTATTAAATCCACCGAGAACTTGCCTGGCTGGACCTCCCTCCACTTTTCTGGAGGCCTTTTTGAAGTCAATCTTATTCATTCCTCCCCTTGTCTCTCATTTTTCATATAGTACTTCAGAGAATAAATGTGTATCATAGGTTATATGAAGGGTTACCTCAACATTTAAATTTATGCAGAAAATATCTCTGATTAAGTTTGAGCAAGCTCATGTTACATTCCTTTTGGGCTGGCAGTTGAAGAAGTTGGAGTACAGAACATATATTTTATCCAAGGACTCTAGGCCCAGGAAAGCTTTAAATCCAGAACTTTTTGCTGTTAAATACCAGATGTACATGGTCATACTGGCTGGGCTTTGCTTTTTTGTAGCTGGTGAATTTTATGATGGCCTCATCATAGACTCCTGTGAAATAAGTTACAAATTTTTAATGCACTGGCATTGCAATACCTTCTCAGCAACTCATTCTATTCATCAAAGCATCTGTAGAAAACTATTAACTTCAGGAAGCACAGATGCAGGGCAGGCACGTAGCAGCGTGGTTAAGATATTTATTGGAATACCCGCATTTCATATCAGAGTGTGTAAATCAAGGCCTAGCTCCTCTATTTTTGATCCAGCTTACTGCAAATGCATACCTGTGAGGCAAAAATGATGGCTCAAGCATTTGGGCCCCTGCTACCCACATAGGAGATCTAAGAGTTCTGGGCTCCTGGCTTTGGCCTGACCCAGTCTTGACTTTTGTAGGTATTTGTGGAGTAAGCTAGCAGATAGATAATCTTTGGCTATATATTTGTCTTTAAAATAAAAATGAAAATAAACATTTTTAAACAAAAAAAGGAAAGACTGATGTGAAATTATTTTATTGAGAAAGGCAATAATTTATTTCTGTAATTGCCCTTGGTAGGCAAATTTAATATTATTTCATTTCCCCATTTAATTGACCAGGATCAAATTATGCACTGAAGAAAATTAATTATGGGACTGTAAACTAAACGTCTATGCCAAATTAGTGTGATAGAAAATGAATAAAGTCATAGTGTGGTAAGCAGAGTCTGAGAAAGGGTAGGGTTTCTTAATTGAATATGGAAAAGGCCTTAAGTAAACAGACAAAAGGCAAAAACAGCACAAACTGTAACCATTCCTTGGTGTAATGTACTTCTTGGACGTTACTTGTGAATTGACAAATAAAAAGGAGAGGGTGACTGATTAAAATACGCACGATTTTTGTCCTGGAAGAGGCTTCTTCCGTTCCTTCAAGCAGAATAAAGACTTTTCTAATGAATCCCATCCAGTGTCCGCTAGACAACTTTGTGACGAGATGGCCCATAGGTAAGTGTTATTCATGTTCTTCCAAGGATATCAGTTCCAGAGTCACAATTTTTAAAAAGCAGTTTTATCTTACAATGGAAGATACATTGTTATATAAAGTAAGCCAAATTGAACAAAAGAAATAGAGAGGAGAGTCAAGAAAGAAAGGAAGGGTATACAGGAAGGAAAGAAGGGGAGAAGCAAGGAACAAAGTCAGGAGGAAAAAGAGAAAACATTAAAGGTTGGGAGAAGGGATGAAAAGCTAGAAGTGGGGGAGTGTAAATAAGCAAACAGAACAAAAGGAAAGTCTAGATTTGGTTCCCAGCGCCCTGGAATACACATTCTTCCCTGTGGCTGTTCTGTTTGATTCAAAATTGAGGTTCCTTGGAGGACTCAGGGGCCAACTTAAAAGCACCTGCTGTGAACGCACGGAGAAGAGAGGTCAGCACAACCAGCTCGGCTCTCAGATGGTTCCCAGGCACTTTCATTCTTTTCATAAGTTCAGACTTCTAGCCTCAAGCACTTCAAATGACCAGTGGGCTCAGGAAGCTCTTCAGTAGGAACACAAGCAGCTTCCTCCAGGGCAGGGACAAGGCACCCTGGGAAAGACTGAAGGCGCCTATGGAATAGACCTTAGAAAACAATGCTAAACCTTGGCCCAAATCCAGACTTTCAATTCTCTGTAGGTCCAAAATTAATAAAAATAATGATTTAGAGACAAATCTAGTAAAAGGTGAAAGATTTATATGGTCTGAATACAAAAAAGAGTAAGAGACAAATCTAATAATATTTCCTTTTCAGATCCCTACTTTTTATTTTCTAAGTTAAAAATCACTTTTTATATAAAGAAAAAAGATTGACCATAAAAAGAAGGAAATGAACATAACTGTATCTGAAGGAGGTGAGATGAGAAGGTCAAAGGGCATTATCTTTCCATTGTTATTGCTTTATTCCTTTGGGGAAAAGTGGTTTAAATTTCTAGGAAATTTATCTTTCCTGAAACTTAATAATTGTTGTAATGCTAAGAAAAAGAAAAAAACGTAGTTGTGGCAAGATGGAGGCAGGTTAAATGCTCCAAGGATTATCTCCTCACAGAAACACCAATTTGGAGCTATTCATAAACCAAACCAGCCTAAAAAGACCTAAGGAAGCCAGGTGAGAGACAAGTGTTGGTTTTAGGAATACTGATCCTACTAAAAGATGCCTTGAAAAAAGGCAGGAAAGAAACAGTTGCCTATGTTCCCCCACTCGCTCAGCTCCAAGCACTGCAGTATATAGAGAGAGGCTTTGCACTTGGGGAAGGGAGAAGGAATTACATCCAGACCTTAGATTTGAGACCCCTCATTGTAAAATGTGTGCCCCTCCCTAAGATGAGATCTGTAGAATGACGCCCTTAGACACCATAGCCAGGTAGCCAAGGGAATGCCCTTAGCATCCCTCCTTCAACCTCTGGCATATTGCAACGAGTGAGATTCCAGTTACTTTGGAGGAGAGCAGGATGGTGAATTCAGGACTGTAAACTGGAATTCAGGACCAAGCCAAAAGACAGAACACTGAGCAAATCCTAACACGCCTTGTCCCTAGGCCAGTGCCTGTGCACACAGCCTCCGGACCCATGCTGGTACCACGTGAGACCTATAGCTCTGCTTGATATTGGATTTATATCCCAGCCAATACCATCTGTGGCAGTTCCTGGTCATGAAGCCAACACAGAGGCGTGTAGCTCCCAGCAGTATGGGCCTTTGTCTCATCCCAGTGCTGTACTACTCATGGTTAGCAGTGAGCTCCAGGTATGATAAAGCATTGTAGCATTGGTGGCCACAGGGTTGCCCACACCAATCCTTCCTCTACTCAAGGCAGCACAACATTGCAGAGGATTTGCCCACTGGGAGGAAGGAAAAACAGTTGGATGGCAAGCCATTGCAAGGGAACATGGGGGTGGTTCCTCTACAATGAGCTCCAGAGCTGGGTAGAATCCATGGCCACAATGGCCAGAGCTGAGCCGATCTGAAGCCAGGAGCCAGGAGCTTCACCTTAGTCTCCTACATAGGTGCAGGGTCTCAAACACTTGGGCCATCTTCTGCTGCTTTTCGAGGCCACAAGCAGACAACTGGATCAGAAGGCCAACAGCCAGGACACGAACCAGCACCTATATGGGATGCTGGTGCTGCAGGCAGACACTTGGCCTACTACGCCACAGCACTGGCCCCTCTTTTCCTATTCTTATAATAATGTTAAATTGATATGAATTAAAAATACCTTATAACTAAAAATGCTTTAAGAGTCTTGGAATCACAAAGCAGAGAAAGCATAATAATGAAAATAAACAAATTGGAAAAGAGCAATTCAAATTATCACTGTTTGTGAATGACACGATCTTCTACATAGAAAACTTCAGATTTCATCAAGAAACTCTTAGAACTAATCAACAAGTTCATCAAAGTTGCAGGATACAAAATGAATGTGCAATAACTCATAGCATTGCTATGCACTAATAATGAATTTTCTGAAAGAAAAATCAAGATGACAATCTTATTTCCAGTAGCCCTCCTACCCACGCCCCACAAAACCCTAAGAATAAAGTTAACTAAATATGTAAAAGATTTCATCAATGAAAACTGTGAAACACTGGTGACAAAATGGAAGAAGACACAAAGAAACAGAAAAACACCTTGTATTCATGAATTAAAAGAATATTGTTAAAGTGCTCTATGACAAAAAGTAATACACAGATTCAATGAAACCCCTATCCAAATATCAATGATATTCTCCACAGAACTAGAAGAAAACAATCCTAAAATTCATATAGAACCACAAAAAAAAAAAAAAAAAAAAACCTTGACTATCCAAGGCATTCTTGAGCAAAAAGAACAAAGCTGGAGGCATTACTCTATGGGATCATAAAATATACTATTATATTATTTATACTACTATATAAAATATACTACTATATTATTTAATACATTTGCAATAAAACAGACGCAAAACCCAGTGAAACAAAATAGACATCCTACAATAAAATCTATACTTCTTCAGCCAATTGATATTCATAAAGGTGCTAAGAATTTGAATTGGAAAAAGAAGAGTATTTCCAGGAAATGGTGCTGGGGACATTGAACATATACAAGCAGAACAAATAAATAAACCCCTATGTCTCATCATATAAAGAATCAACTCCAAATGGATTAAAGATCTAAATGTCAGACATCAGACCTAAAACTATGAAATTTCTAGGAAAAAATACAAGGGAAATGCTTCAAGATGTTACAATGGAAATTTTTTTATTATTATTTATTTTTATTTTTGCATGAGTCCCCAAACACAGGAAAGAAAAGCAAAACTGGCAAATGAAATTTCATCAAACTAAGAAGTGTCTGCATAGGAAAGGGGATGATAAACATGGTGAAGAGACAACCTACAGAATGGGAGAAAATATATGCAAACTACATGGTTGACAGGAGGTTAATAATCCGGACATGTAAGAAACTCAACTCTGCTGGCGCCACGGCTCACTAGGCTAATCCTCCACCTGTGGCGCGGGCACACCAGGTTCTAGTCCCCGTCGCGGTGCCAGATTCTGTCTCGGTTGCTCCTCTTTCTGTCCAGCTCTCTGCTGTGGCCTGGGAGGGCAGTGGAGGATGGCCCAAATCCTTGGGCCCTTCACCCGCATGGGAGACCAGGAGAAGCACCTGGCTCCTGGCTTCGGATCAGCGTGGTGCGCCGCTGGCCGCAGCGGCCGTTGGAGGGTGAACCAACGGTAAAGGAAGACCTTTCTTTCTCTCTCTCACTGTTCACTCTGCCTATCCAAAAAAAAGAAACTCAACAACAGAAAAACAAATTATCTGATTAAAACCTGGGCAGCAGATTTAAATAACACATTTTTTCCAAAGAAGACATTCAAATGGCTGGTGGATACATGAAAAAGATCAACATTACTAGTAATCCACATCAAAACTACAGTGACATATCAGGTCACCACAGTTAGCATGGCTATTATCAAGAAAACAAAAGAAGGAGAGTGCCAATGAGGATGTGGAGGAGAGGAAACCTATGTACACTGCTGGTGGTAATATAAATGAGTACACTCACTGGGCAAGATAGTAGGAAGGCTCCACAAAAACCAAACACAAAATATGATCTAGCAATCTCACTACTGGACATACACCTGTGAAAAATCAGATTGCTAAACAGACATCATTCTCAATAATAAAGCACTGTCCCCAATAGCTGAGAAATGGAAACAAGTGTCCAAACTCTGATGAATGGACAAAGAAGACGTGATGCAAATACACAATGGAAAAGTACTCAGATAAAAAAGAGATTAAAAGCTACTACTTGTCATGTGATTGGTATTGGAGGTCATCACATAAAGTGAAATAAGCCAGGCACAATATAAGTATTATATGTTCTCACTCTTATGTGGAATCTAAGAAATTTGATCTCATAGAAGTTCAGAGTATAATGGTTGCTACCAGAAGTTGGGGATGAATAAGGATGGATGGATGGAAAACAACTGATTAATTCTATTCATGTATAATTAGGTTAAAATTCTGGTGTTCTTTTGTGCCATACAGTAACTAAACATAATAATAAAATCCTGAAAAATTTTTAGAAACTTAGATGATTTTAAATATTTCCCCATACAGAGATGATGAATGTCTGAGAAGATAAGTTTATCCTGATTTGAATATTTCACGATGTATACATGCATT